>NW_025053026.1:0-11817 GCF_019279795.1 Protopterus annectens | reverse complement strand
CGGGGGGTTGGCAGTCCAAAAGCCCTACTGAGGATGAGTCAGTGCTCTTGAAGGCCTTTGGGTCTCCACCTTCCCCCTCTTGGGTGTCTCCACCTTACAATGAGCTCATGGAGCTGATCTCTCGTAAGGCATGGGAGTCTCCGGAGGCCATGGAACCCGTCCCTCGGAAGCCAAATAAGTTCATCTCTGCCCCCGTGTGCAAAGCTTTTTTGACTAAAGGAGTACCTGTTGATGCCATGGTGGTAGATATCCTTATCTATCCATCCTTCCAACAGAGATTCCAGGATCATGGATAGATATGGGAAACGCATGTTTTAGTTCAACTTTTTCCCCTTTGATTACTGAACTATTTAACCCATTTTACCAGACTACAAAGAGATCTGAAAGAGCTAGGCAATACTTTCCAGGGTACGGTAGCTGCAGGGGTTGCCGACAAAGTTAACACCCAGCTTGCTATCCAACTCTATTGTGTACTTGCCCATGCGTCTTGTATTTTACGCAGCTGATGGTTCGAGTAGAGCCGCTAGTTCAGGCATTGCTTTGCGTAGACGAGCCTGGATGCATCTTTGTTCCTTTGCGGACCCTTTCAAGTCTTCCTTTATCAACACCTCATTTGATGGCTCATCCCTGTTTAGACCCAAGGTAAAGGAAACTCTAACCAGGTGTGAGCAGGATGGAAAGATATCTGCCGTGTTGAGTTTGTTCTTCTACCCCTAACTCGGCCCTATCCTAAGGGCAGAAAGTTGTGGTTCCAAAAAGCCCAGGGAGCCTTTCAGGACACATGGCAAAGCCCCCTCTAGAGGCAGATGAGGGGGTTATAATGGAAGATGCCACCCGCATGGCAGGGGGGGCTCCAAAACAGCAGGGTGAGAGGTCAGTTCTCTGGTCAGCCCTACCAGCACTCCTAAAAGGGAGACCCAGCTGTCTGGCTCTGGAGGCAGTTGGAGTCGCTTATCTTCGTACCTAGAAGCCTGGCTAAGCATAAAATCTGATACCTGGGTACAAAACATCATTTCCAGAGGTTATTTCTTACTGTTCTCTTCCCTCTACTGTCAACAGAATCCCGGATGTTCCACCCAGTCTCAGGGAACAAGCAAGTATAGAGGTCCGCAAGTTGCTAGAAAGTCATCCAATCCCAGCAGACCAAACAGGATTCTGAACTTACTCAAGATTCTTTTTGGTTCCAAAGAAAACCGGACTGGAGACCTATCATGGACCTCAGCAGACTCAGCCAAAGAGAAGTTCTGAATGGTCACGCTTCAGGCCATTCTTCCCTTTTTAGGGAAAGGAGATTGGATGTGCTCCATCTATCTCAAGGACGCGTACTACCATATAAAGATGGGCAGACACTCCAGAGATCACCTGGGTTTGTGGCTGTGAGCCAATCCCTGCTGGTTTCAAGCCCTGCTCTTTGGTCTCACTACAGCCCCCAGAGTTTTCACCAAATGCATGGCAGCGGTCATGGCTCACCTGAGCTTCTAAGATTCCAGGTGTTTCCATACCTAGATGATTGGCTCCTTACTGCCACCACTAGGCATCAGTTGATTCAGGCAACAGAATCTACTCTGACACTGCAACCACTTGGGCATTACAATCAACTTCGTAAAGTCTTTGTCGCCATCACAGCATAGTCTTTATAGGAGCAGAGTTAGATAACTCAACCCCCACTCTACATCTTCCAGTCGAAAGAGTCTCACTTTTTCTCACGCGTGAATTCATTGGTGTTGAACAGAACTACAGCCGCAGAGGTCGTGAGGGTACAAGGTTTAATGGCAGCAATTCTAGCCATTCCGCTCGCAAGGATTCCTATGCAAATTCAGTGGCTTCTGTTCGCTCAATGGTCTTACCAGAAATTGCCAATGAACCATATGATTCTCATCACAAACTCTTGCAAGAGGTACCTTCGGTGGTTGACATCTCCATGTCACAATAGGACTACCATTTATGCCCCCTCCCCCAGTAGCCACTGACCACGGACATTTCCCTGATTGGGGGGGGGGACATTTTCAGGGAAAGACTGCCAAAGGCACATGGACAGATCAAGAGTCGAATCTGCATATCAGTATTCAGGAGTTGAGCAGTACTTCTGGCGTTGCAGTTCTTCCAGGATTCTTCCTCTAGGGACAATTGCAGTTCAGACAGACATGTCACTGGTCTGGTACTTGAACAAACAGGGCGGAACTAAGTCTTACTCCCTTTGTCGAGAAGCCCTCAGAGTATGCCAATGGGCTGTCATCCCAGCGTTTTCTGTTAGCAACGCACATACTGGGAAAATCCAATGTGATAGTGGACAAGCTGAGCAGGACAATCTTGTTGCCTCATGAGTGGTCTCTCAACCAACACGTTGCGGACATGATTTTCCGCAAATGGGGCCAGCCTTGCTGCAACCTCTTTGCCAGTCTCATCAGTATCAAATCCAGAAGCTACTTTGCCGTAATACCACCTCTGGGACATCCGCAGAGAGAGATGCTCTTACACGATTGACCCTCCAGTGTCATTGATACCCAGGTTTTTACAGAAAGCAAAGTTGCTTGGAGGGACCGTTTATCTTTATAGCCCCCCATTGGCCTTAACAGATTTGGTTCCCTTTTCTTCACCATCTGCTGCATGGATCTTGCACCCAGTTCCAGACCTGACACACCCGTCAGGGGACCTCCATCCTTCGCTGCAGTCTCTAAAGCTGACTGCTTAGCTGATCCACTTCCCCAAATAGCCAGGCTTCATTCACTGTCAGATGACACAAGACAAATTGTGTTGTCTTCTCATAAGCCATCCACCAGAAAACTATATTGCAGTAAGTAAAAAAGGTTCTCCATTTGGGCCAGCATACAAAAAATGTACCCTTTCAGAGCTCCTTTGTCTTCCATTTTAGAGTTTGACAGATTTTTAAAGAAGCAGCAGCTGCCACAGTTTGGGTTCAGTTAGCCGCCATGTCTAATTTCCACCTTGGATTGGATGTGTTAAATATTATGGCTCATAAGTTATCTAAGGTTTTTCTCAAGTGTTTTTCACATGAGGCCTCTTGTCAAAACCCTTATTCTCCTTGGAATTTGAATTTTATGCCATCTCAAATAATTCTCCCCCCTTCGAACTAGCATCTTGTGATCTCTAATTTTTGCCCTGGAAAACTATTTTTCCATGGCCATTACTTCTGCCCCGCAGAGCGTCAGAACTTCAAGTTTTATCTATTGGACCTCCTTATATGCTTTTCCATGCTGATAGAGTATCTCTCAGAACAAACCCCTCCTTTTTGTCTAAAGTCTGTTCCGAGTCCGTCAGTCAGGTCATTGAGTTGCCAGGCTTTTTTCCCAACCATTCCAACAAATTAGAATACATGTTGCACAAACTTGACGTGCACAGAGAGCTCAGATGTTATCTTGATAGAAGTAAGGATATTAGGAAGTCAGGTCAACTTTTTGTATCCTTTTTGGAGGCCTGAAAATGTAGACCAGTGGCTAAAACAACCCTTTCAAAATGGCTATTGGATTGCATCTCTCTTGTTCATGCAACTGCTAACATACCTTTGCCACACAAAGTAAAGGCTCATTCAACTAGAGCCGTTTCTACGTCTTCTGCTTTTCTAGCTAAATTGCCCCTTGATAACATTTGTGCTGCAGCCACTTGGTCTAAGCCTCATACTTTTATCATTCATTACAAAGTGGATAAGGCTTCCAGGGGCAGGTCTTTTCGTTCTATGGTCCTGAAAAATGTACTCGTGAGCCACCCAGGATTGCGGGTGCTAGGGACGCTACCTATCAGTGAGAATAAACGGTGAGATTTAACAACTTCACAAAAGTTTTATGTACTCACCATAACATTCCATGTGAGTTTCTCTCTTCTTTATTCTCACGTCCCTCCCTCCATCCCCCTCCTGGCTGACAGTTGATCTGGAGGCTAGTATCCTCCTGGTTGTTCAATTCTTCCTTCTTGGGGAATGCACCCTTTACAGGGTTGTATATATATATGCAGCAAACAAGATCTGAGGTAATTCCAGCAGTGCATCATGGGATAAGGGGCTTGGTCTCTATCTACTGGTAAACCTTGAGCTTTGCTAACGGCCGTGTCGGAGCTGAGGCTCGGCTCCAAACCCATCTGTGAGAATAAAGGCGAGATAAACAACTCACATGGAACATTATGGTGAGTACATAACTTCTTTTTTTCAAGTTTCAGACCCGAAGTCTTCAAAAAAGTACCCTGTTGGAATCCTTTTTCTTGATTTAACAGTTGTCAGTAAAAATTAACAATTGTCTTGCCTGTGGAAGGCAAATACCTCAGATTTTCATTCTTACTGCATTCCCTGTTTAGGCTCAGACCACGACGTCCCTCGCTGTCGGGTTTGTGCCTTGTTCAAAGCCCGAACTATTTGTCGTCATGCTATTTTTGCAGCCAGTTACTTTCGTACTCAAACTCTACACTCCGAAATAGCTTTAAGCCATCCGACTATCTTCAGAAAACTTAAGGATAGACAGACTGCATAGGTCCAAAACTGCCGACGACTGTTCTGTCAAGCTAGTCACCAGTCCGCTGGTACTCAGACGCTTTTGCAGCCCCCGATACCCGCTACTTCAGATTCGCAGGCCTCTACTGAGACCCATTCAGAGTCCGGTACGCCGCGAGATGCTTCTTTGACTATGGAACCTGTGGATATCTACCTTGGATGGGTCCGGAGCCACTGTGCAGACACCGGCTTCTGAGGGTGTATTCAGGCCTACAGATATTCATATTAAACTGACATACTTTCCATCCAGAAGTTGCGAATTCCTCATGCCAAAAACTTGCACTACGCCTAGAAAACCGACCAAACTGCATGCTCGGGCCCATATGCCTCAAAAACAAATGTTTAGAATGGCTGAAGGCCTTATCTTAATTAGGGGAAGCCAGCCTTCCCCTTTTGAGACCCAACTGCTTTTCTTTCTGATTCTTCTTATCAGGAATCTGATATTTCTGCTCCTTCGGATTACCAGGATTTGCTCTTATATACTTATGAGGATTCTGATGCAGAGGATTCCATTCCCTCTGCTTCCCCTCCAGAAGGTTTTTCTTTCGGGAACATTTCCGCTGGGAAAGCCAGGATTACTCTGAGTCCAAAGGAAGACTTATGGAATTCTTACTCCTGCCGCAACACAGACCTATAGCTATCCCTCCTGTTCTGGACATTGTAGATTGCTTTCTTGGAATGTAGCCTTACCCCAGACACTTTACTTCCAACTCCCAGAAAACCTTACTGGTACTGCAGAGTACCTGACTCACAAGTTCCTCTTCAAGAATCCTACTGTGGATCCAGAGACCATTTCCCAAGGACCAAAGGGTATTAAGGCTATTGCTGCCAAAAACCCTACCCCTTCTGACAGATTCTAGAGACTTGGACAGATGGGGTAAGAAGAAATAAAGTTCTGATACTTTGGCCATTAGAGCTTTAAATTGCCAGTTTCATATGTTCAAGTACCAGCAGTATATTATGGGACTGCTTAAAGAGAAAATTATGTTGATTCCGGACTGTGCTGAACACACACAATTACAGGATTTAATGCATTCTGAACAAGTTGGTAAACATACTTTGTAGTGTGGTTTTGACTCGAAGCATTTTGCAGGGCTGCTGTCACTTGGTTTGTACTTAGAAGGCATGCTTGGCTTAAGGAGCAAAACTTGCCAGATCATGTTAAAGCTAAATTACTGGATGCTCCCTTAAACCAAGACCGCCTGTTTGTCAGCAAAGCTGAAGTCCTCAAAAAGATGGAGAAAAAAGCTACATCTATGCAAACTCTTAGATTTCCTGCAGGTACAGCCTCCCAGATTTAGTAGGCAATTGTCCTTCAAAGAATTGATTCTTTCCAGCCTCTTCCAGGCCTTCTCAGTCCAAACCCAGGAACAGCAGACCACCTAGGTTACAGTCTCAGGCTATGCACAGGCCTAAGCAAATGGGGGGCTCCCACTTCCAAAGCAGAGTAGTAAGACACCCCCCTATGGAAAAATGTCAGTGACTTGACCTTAAACTTTCCAAGTCCTGCTCAACTACCTGCTCCCTTAGGAGGAAAGCTCGCCCTGCATGCAAAAAACTGGGAACTAATTACCCAGGACAAATGCGTTTTGAATGTAGTTTCCCAAGGATACAGATTCCATTTCCACTCCCTACCAACACCAAATGGTTGGTCAGACCTACCCCCAAATCGGTGAGCAGAGACTCAACAGCAGGTTCTCTCTTCTAAGTATCAGGGCTGTTCAGCTTGTCCCAGCAGAAGAAAGGGGACAAGGTTTTTATTTATGACTTTTTTTTTTCCTGGTACCCAGAAAAGAGGCGCCTGACATCCTATCCTGGACCTCTCTGTTTAAACACTTTTTTGGTAAACCCAAAATTCAAGATGCTAACACTTCAACAGCTGCTTCCTATGACAGGCAAAGATGCCTGGTTGGCAACTTTAGACTTGAAGCTTACCTGCACATTCCAGTAAGGGAATCTTGCAGGAAATACCTATGCTTCAGCGCAGGGTTCATGCACTTTCAGTTCTCTGCTCTTCCCTTTGGGTTATCTACTGCGCCCAGGGTATTAACAGTGTCTATCTCCAGCCAATTGCATTTTGCAGGTTTTGTTTGATTGTCTGATTCAGGCAGAAAGCCAGGAATTGCTATTAAAACATCAGACATTCATCAAACTTCTAACCCTACTGGGGTACACCATAAATGAAAAGAAATCTTACTTAGTACCCTGCCAACAAATTATATTCCTGGGAGCAAGCTTGAATACAACTTCCCAGATGGCTTTCCTTACTCTAGAGAAACAAGTTTATTTAACAACCTATTTCAAACTACTGGCCACAAAGACCCAGCTTATCTGTAAGGAAAATTCTGCAAGCCCTGGAGCTCATGGCCTCTTGCATTTACGAATTCCATATGCAAGACTGCATATGAGGAAACTGCGATGGTATCTAAATAGCCTTGTATAAAGACAGAGTTCCTTTGGTGGCAGAGGCCTGCTACCAGAACAAAGGGCTCCCTTTCACTACCTCCTGCAAGCCCAAACCTTCACAGACTCATCCGACTATGCATGGGGGGTTCACTTGGCAGGGCAAATGGATCCAAAGACAGATGTACCTGCATATCAACCAAAAAGAAATGTTAGCTGTACAGAATTCCCCGACTTCTTTCAAGGACCACATTCTTCCAGGACAGTTGGTAAAAGACAACACCACAGTTATGGGATACATAAACAAGCAGGGGGGAACCCACTCGTACTTTCTCTGCAAACTAGCCATGGCTCTGTGGAACACGGCCTTGAGCTACCAAGTGCACCTACAAACTCATTTCCTGCCAGGCAAGCTAAATTCACTGGCAGACGACCCAAGCGGAAACCTCATGGACCCACACGAATGGAAATTGGAACCAAAAATATTCAACCTCTTGAACAAATGAGGGATCCCAGAGAACCTGTTTGCCTCCCCCCAAAACTGCCAATTGGACATATTCTGCACAAGGACTTCCCACAGTTAAGACTGGAAAGTGGATGCCCTGTCCTTTACCTGGGAAAGCCTCTCCGTTTATGCCTTCCCCCTCTGCCTCTCCTCTCAAAGGTCTGTTAAAGATCAAACAGGAAAAACAAAGGACAATACTGATTGCACCAGACTGGCCACGCCAGCACTGGTAACCCCCTCTTGCGCAGTATGACACTGGAACCATGGTACCTGCCTCATACCCCTTCCCTGCTGTCCCAGCAGGCAGGCCAGATGCTGCATCCTCTGCTTCAAACCCTGAGCCTTGCAGCCTGTTTAATTCCTTGAGCTCTGCAATAGCATCCCTCAGTAAGCAGGTGCTAGAGGTCATTCTGGAGGCAAGGAGGCCTAGTACTAGAAAATTATATGCTGAAAAGTAGAAAAAATATTGTTCCTGGAGCCAGACTCGGGGGGGGGGGGGGGCGGTGACCAGCTTACCTCATATTTTTCAGTACTTAACAGAAACGTTTTAGGGGCCTATCCTTGTCTGTTAATGTATGCCTCTGCCATTTCAGCACACTATAATACTGAACCATCCCTCTTCTCTCACCCCCTGCTAAAGGAATTCCTCAGGGGGGCCAAAAATGTAAAAGCCACTACTCCATCCTGGGACCTTAACTTTGTATTGGAAAAGTTCACTCTCCCTCCTTTTGAGCCAGCTGCATGTGCAGAGTTGAAATTCCTCTCTTGGAAACCCGCCTTCCTTCTAGCCATCACTTCAAGAGGAGTGTCTGTATTACAGGCCCTTATGGCAGTGGAGCCCTTCATTATCTTCTATGCAGACAGGGTTTCCCTCAGGACCAGTCCTTTTATGCCTGGCCTTAATCAGTACATTCATTTGCCTACCTTTTTCCCAACTCCACAAGAGAACGAATGCTGCACGTTTTGGACGTGCACAGACCACTTAGATTTTATTTGGATAGGATTAAGCTTCTCAGAAAATATGAACAGCTACTAGTTGTCTTTGCTGCAAGGGCAGAGGGGAAGGCCATTTCAAAGCAAACCATTTCTAAGTGGATAGCACATTGCATTAATTTCTGCTATGAGCGACATGAAAAACCTACCCCACAGGAGATGACATTCCACCAGGGCGGCATCCACCTCTACAGCCTTTCTCAGAGGTATGCCTACCAGGGTCATCCAAGAACCTGCTACCTGGAGCTCCGTACATACCTTCACCAAGCATTACCACATGCCTATTTTTTCTGAATCCAGAGCTGGTTTTGCCAGTGCAGTTTTTCAGGGCTTAATAGCTGACCCTAATACTATTTAACTTCCTCCTCCCTTCCTTAGCTTTGGGAATAAACCCAAATGTGATGACTGCAACAGTGAAACACAAAACATAGTACAGTTTTGTACACTTAACATAAATGTAGCCGTTGGGAGGGTATTCACTGTTGCAGTCCTGGTTACCCTCCCTCCAGCCCTGTGACTTCTATTGGCTCTACCTTTCCTTCTTGTTTGGTGTATTTAAGCTTTGTGCTGTTTTTTTTTTTTTTTGTTGGAGGGGTGCCATAACATATAATTGCTTCCCATTGTGGGGGCACCTGACGTCTTTGGCAAGAAAAACTGATGGAATAGCATTTGCTGCATGTTTTATACCCCTGACAACCTGATACGGAAGAAGAGAGCATCCGACGCATGAATCGAGGACTGTGGTATTCAGGCCTGCTGGGGGCTATTTGCAGGCAGATAACCCGAATGTGATAATTGCAACAGTGAATAACTCTAACATCTGCATTTATGGTAAGTGTACACAACTGCACTTTTTAGGTCTTGCAAGGCTTTGCCTTTCTTTTGATGAGAATTTAAGAATTCAGCAGCAGCAGTCCCAAAAAGATGAGTATTATCCAAAGGCGTATCCAACAACTTAGCCTTAGTATCCTCAGGAAAAGGCTGGAGGCAAAGCCAATAATGACTCCTCGTAACAGACCCAAAATCTGTGGCACTAAAAGCTTTTTTCAGCGTCATAGCTACACTTCGTGGCAAGTCACTTAAGAAGCAGTACCCAAGAACGATAAGGCAGAGGATTTGCCATCTGAATCCGGGAGGGCAGAGAACCTGACGAGCCGGAACAACCAAGGCCAGAGCATACCTGGTCATGTGGATGTGATAATTAATAGCCCTAAAGGCCAAAGTAAAAAGTGTAAATATTGTTGTCAATCCTCTGCAATTGCTTTGCTATCCTTATCAGAAGGCAAAAGTTTATAAAGTTTGCCAGAAGAAACTGACATCACAGCAGCATCAAGAGGACATTTAAATAAAGACTATCTTGAAGCTTGTAGAACCAATCATGTTCATCGTGTTACCCTGCTGCATTCATCACACTTGGGTTATCCTCTTGTCAGGCGGTCCCGCAGTCGGCCGGAATTCCAAAGTCTTGGTCCGGCGTCGGTTGCTGTCTCTTCCCTGACGTCAGTGCGCCAGGGGTATAAATAATGCATCCGACGCCATTTTCTAAAGTCTTTCTTGCCGCGCGGTGCCTGAAGCAGAAGCAATTCGCAAGTGCCGGTTGGCCGACTCCTGAGATTTTTGAAGTCTAATTTCAGATCCGAAGTCTTCAATAAAGCTAAGTACCCAGTTGAGGAAACTTTTCTTGCCTCAGACCGATGTCAGAAAAAGTTAACAATTGTATTTCTTGTGGGAAGCAAATACCTCAAGGATTTTCATTCTTAATGCATACCTTGCCTAGGCCCAGACCACGACGTCACTAGTCATTTTTGTGCTAGGTTTAATAAGCGTACTATAAAAAGACGCTTTGATTTCGCACAACACTACTTCGGTAGAAAATTTAACTACAGTATGCCGTCGTAGCAACCGACTACCGGCGTGCTCAAAAAAAGCAAGGACAGGCAGCCTAGACCCAGGCCAGACTCAGAGGCCTCTGCTGGTCCGGTCTCCGGTTCACCGGTCTTCAGTGAGGCTCCGACACAGCCCCTGACTACCGCAGCTCTTGAATCAGAGACCGCTTCGGAGCTTTTGGCGGAGAGTACTAGGCCGATGCAGCCATTTTGTTTAGACCCTACTGACGACACTGCTGATTAAAGATGTCGGTGCTACAGAAACACCTTCGGTTTCTGAAGGCGTCTTCAGACTGACGCTAACCATAAAAACGTATCCTAAGCCTAAGACTCCTATTAAATCTAAAAAGACTACACTGAAGTGTAGTGCCCGAAGCAAAAGCAGTTCGCAAGTGCCGGTTGGCAGACTCCTAAGATTTTCGAAATTGTATTTCAGATCCGAAGTCTTCAATAAAGCTAAGTACCTCATTGGGGAAACTTTTTTTCTTGCTCCAGGACTGATGTCAGAAAAAGTTAACAATTATATTTCTTGTGGGAAGCAAATACCTCAAGGATTTACTGTATTCCTTGCTTAGGCCCTGACCACGATGTTGCTAGTTGTCGGTTTTGTGCTAGATTTAACCAGTGCCCGATTAAGCGTCTGTACGATTTTGCTTTTCATTTTGGCAGGTTTAACTAATGCCGTCGGAACAACCGTCCGGAATTCATAGACGCAAGGATAAACACGAGGTCAAGTATCCGAGGTCCAAAACTGAAGCCGCTTCTAAGCCAGTCACTGGTTTGCCGGTGCTCAGTAAGGTGCTTTCGCAGCCCCTGACTCCCGCTACCTCAGAGCCACAGGCTGCCTCAGACTCCCACGTGGAGACAACTAGGCCTCTGGATACTCAAGGTATTGGCCCTTCGGAAATTAATCCCTCGGAATGGTCCGGAGCCGCTGAGCAGGCATCGGCTTCCGAGTGTCTTCAGACCTACCCAACTTTATATAAAGCCTACTTCAGCATCCAAGACAGTCTAAAACAAGTTTTAAAGACAAGGAAACAAGTACATCATTCTCCAGGACAGACTTCTATCCCTAAGAAACAGATGCTGAAAATGGCCGAAGACCTAATTGCTTTGATCAGGGGTTCCCATCCCCCTCCTGATAAGAGGCCTAGGTAAGACACTGAATATGATTCATCTGATTCCTCTTCAGAACAGGGATATTCTATTCCTCCCTATGAGGATTCTGATGCTGAAGATTCTATTCCTTCAGCTTCTCCTCCTGAGGATTACTCTTTTTGGAGAAACCCTGCATACCATGAGGGAACATTTCCACTGGGAGAGCCAAGATTATTCCGATGCTAATAAAAGGCTTAGAGACTTTCTTTTACTTCCTCAGCACAGATCTCATGAATTCCCCCTGATGTCCTTCAAGGATGCATCTGCAGTCCTTACAAATGGGTTGTCCTGTCGTCAGGCAGCCCTTCGGTCGGCCGGATTCCAAAGTCTGGGTCTGGCCTCGGCCAGTCGCACCTCACCCAACGCCATAGCTG
>NW_025053025.1:0-6942 GCF_019279795.1 Protopterus annectens | reverse complement strand
ATCAGTATAGAAAATAGATCTTGTAGAAATAACATCAGAATATTTGGGTTACCTGACAATATAGAAGAAAATAATATAGAGAAATTCTTAACCTCATGGATTCCAGAAATTTTACAACTACCTGAAGCACTTTGTTTTGGTATAAAAAGAGCCCACAGGTCCTTGTCTACATCCAAAACTACCAGAAGCAACTCCTCAAAATCAGTAATAGTTAAATTTTTATCTACTCATAATAAAGAAATAGTTTTGAAAACTGCTTGGTCTGAGCCACCTATCAAATACAAAAATAACACCATACATTTTGATAATGACTACTCTACTTCTGTTATAACTAAAAGGAAACTATTTTTACCATTACTTAAATAACTTAAAAAAGCACAAATAAAGTCTCACCTGCTTTTTCCAGCAAGGTTGAGAATCTTCCTTCAAGATGGTCTGAAGATATTTGAGGAACTAGACACAGCTATCAAATATATAAAATCAAACAAAATACTGGAAAAAATAGATGAAATTGACTGGGCTAGTACAAGCCTTAAGAGAATTGCTGAAAATAACACCTGGAAAACAGTAGAACACAAGAAGAATCTCAAAAAATAATGTTCTGCATCAAGGAATTTATATTCCTTTATTTATTTTTTTCTTCACAAATGATTTTTCTCATGACCCAGTAGTCAAGGAAAATGAAAATGGTTCAACACATGAGTGTTGTTATATTTTTTATTGTATAGTGGCTCTAGCTTGTGTTTCCATTGATTTATATTAGCTATTAGTATCTTGTATTATTCTATAACTTTAATAATAGTATTTAGTTGTTTTAGCCTTAGCTTTCATTATTAATCCATATAGTCTATATCCTATCTAAACTAACACTATAATATATTCTATATACTAAAGGATAGAAAATCTATTTATTGTTTCTAGTTTGCATATATTTCTGACTACAATAATTGCACTAGTTTAATTTTGTTTTCTTTCATTGATACTAAGTAGCTATATTTTGATTTAACTGTATTCTAAGAGTTCCTTTGGCTGTCTTTACTCTTTATTTAGTTAAACTAGTGCAGGTACTAATTGTTTTAAGTTTATTCTTCCCATAGTCTTTATGCCCTTTTGATTATAAGTTTTACTTATATGTCTCCGAATGGCTGTAGGAATTGTGTGTTACAGGAGCTGTTGATGATTTTTTTCTGTTGTCTCACTGCCGTGTTTCTGCCTGATTGCCTGCTTCAGTTAAAGTAATTGAGTCTGTGTGTTTATTTATAGTACTGGGAAGTGTAATCCTTATTTCTTTTGTGATAATATGGTTATTTTTCTTGTTGTTTGCTTGGGGCTGATGTCATTTTTACATGTTTTATTATGTATTACTGTGATGGTCTGGTTAAGCCCCGTTCGTTGGTGGCTTTGGCTTTATAGCAGACTTGCAGGCACGGTGGTTTAAAAAGTTGTTTCTTTTCCCCTTTCTCTCTCTGTTTTTTATTTTCCCTTTTTTCCCCTTCAATGGCTTGACTTGAGGAAGAGAAGACTTTGGTGAACTGCTGAAATGTCTCGAGAGGCTCTCGAGACAGCTGGAAACCTCAGTTGTCGCTTCTGCTTGCAGTTTCCCGCTGAAAGTTTGGAGCTGTCTGAAATATCTACGGCTCAGACGTATAGACTCACGCACCTTTGAGCAATTCCTTTGAGCAACATGATGTCACCTTCAGCTCGTCGGTCCCTTTTGAATGGTAGGAACTGTATCCTTCTTTGTCTCGTACTAAGCAACAAGATGTACATTGTCCTGCCCCCTCCAAAAAGGTAAAACCTTCACAAATCCCTTAATAAAGACTTAATTTCTGCAAGATACATTTTACATTAACACAGAAAGTAACTGATCTGTTAGCTTACTTAATGGATTAAAAGGGCCGATTTAAAGTAAAGCTAATTCAGCTTTCTTTTCATTATAATAGATTGCTTGTATGTGTATTAGTGTTATGTAGTTTGTAGATGTAAAACATTTACATAGCAGATTTAAAAAAATAAGTGCTTACATGTTACTAGAGTCTAGTCTATGAAACAAGGTTTCATTTTGTTTAATATTTAACTTCAAATTACTTTAATGCAATTTTATTTACATGTTACTCTTCATGTTCTCCTGATATGTGTTAATGACATGACATGCTTTAATGACTAGTGGAATTGATGCCATCTACTTTGTTGCAGCTTTTGTAATTTGCTTAGAGTTCTTAAGTTAAGCAGATTAGACTCATTTTAACTATTTGTCTGTTTATACATATATTTGTATTTTTATACATGTGCATGCATATTGATGAAGTAGGAAGGAGGGTGGGAAAGGAGAAGATGAGTAAAAGGAAAACACGTTTTGTTGTTGTTCTGCTATATATTACAATGTGGGTACAGCTTTAGTTGCAGGTTTGAGAAATGTTATTTATATTTTATGTCCTAGATTATATGTTTAATTATTTCTCTCACTTTAGTTAGATTTTTAGCTTAATTACATTTATTATATTCACTATAATATTGCATTTTTCTCATTAATGAATGGTTTGGTATAGTTATGGCTTATAATAAGACATCTTAAGAAACAAAGGGAAAATCTAGTTACATTTGTTTTTACAGTAGCCTTCTTGCATGTCTGTTAGCAACCATGATATATTTTTCTATATATCAAGTGAAGCACTTTTTGTAATGACTTGATTATAGTGACTTCTAAAGCAGAGTAGGCTTGCTGTATTAGTAAATGTTATTACTCTAGAGATTTAATGAATACATGTTCAGTTTTTTTTTGTATATTACAGGCATTATTATTTAAAAAGCCATGTTTTTAATTATATAATAGATTATATTTAGGTGGACCTTGATTGAAATTTGCTGCTAGCTTGATTGTTGATTTGGGTGACTAATGTCACTCAAATTAGGAGTTTATAACTCCAGGTGGGGTCTAGATAGTCTTAATGTTAGAAGATTCTGTATCTACCTTTTCTTAATATTTTTTCTGATGTTCACTAAAACAAGTATAGTAAAATATTATTCATATAGCTTTAACTTTAAAGTTTTTATCTATGTTTCACACTATATACATTGCTGCATTCCCTACATTTTTCTAATGTCATATCCAAGGTCAAAGTTCATTATATGTATTAATCAATATTTGTCACATTATAATACACATAAGGTATGGTAGTTTTACATTGTATGTCCCTTAACATAAATAGATTAAATAACCCCAATAAGCGAAGGTCTTTAAACAGGTATCTTCAGCTGAATAACTCTCAGTCAATCTTTTTGCAAGTAACTCATTTGATTGAGGGTGATGTTTCCAAATTAGAATCTAAATCTTTTTCATTACTCACTAGTTCTGAGCACACCCAAAAAAAGAGGTGTTGCAATACTCTAGAATAACAAATTACCTCTACCTAAAATAATAGACTCATACAAAGATAATAAAGGTATGGTAGCTTCTATTGTCATAGAATTTAATAATTTAATTTTTACTCTAATTAACATGTACTGGATTCCTGGCCATGGACAGAGCTCAGCACAACACTATATAGATCATACTACTCAATTTTCTAAAGGCAATGTTATATTAGCTGGTGATTTTAACTGCATTTTTGATAGTTCTGACTCTACTTCTAATGGTAAGAGAAGAGTTTCGAGCTCAGCCAGATTACTAAAAAATTTTCAAATTCCTTCTTATTGAAAGATATTAACGATTATGCTAACTCTAATTCCTTATTTTATACATTATTTTCACACAGACACAATACATTTTCAAGAATAGACAGAGTTTATGTCTCTAACAGTTTAACAGATTCTTTAAGCAATGTAAAAGTTATTACATGTCCCTTTTCAGACCACAATTCAATAACTTTTGATATGTATATATTCATGCATGTACCAATGTTCAGATAAAATGGATACCAGCATACATCACCAAGTTAAAAGATTTTAACTCCTTCATACTAGAAGTTGTTTATAGTTTCTTAGAGTTTAACTCAACACTAATACACCAGACATCTTTGTCTGGGATGCAATGAAGGCATATTTATTTGGCAGAATAACAGATTGGTATAAAAAAAAGACTTTTGTGGGATAAAGATTTAAAAGAGATACAAGCTAAACTTGATATTCTGAACCTTGAGTTATCAAAAAAATCAACATGAAAAATCCAAACTAGATGAATTAAAATCTCTAAATAAGAAATACCTTGAGATTTTAAACCATAAAACTATGATTAGTCTAGAAAAATTTAAGTTTATTAATTTTCAATAAATCCCAGATCTTTGAATATTTTAGCTAACAAAGTTAAAAGATTAAACAAATTTAATCACATTAAAGAAATATATTCATCTCAAAAGAAAAAAGATTATCTAATATAAATAATAACGTATTAATTGAATTTGGAGATTTTTCCTTAAAGCTAAATAATCTTTCTACTTTTAATAAATCCAAAGAAAGATGTTCAAGCTTTTATTAATAAACACTCCAAAACAAGATTAACAGAAGAACAAACTAAGCTTTTGGATAGACAAATTACATTAAAAGACATTCAAGAACAAATTAATACACTCAAACAAAACAAAGCACCAGGTAACGATTGTATTATTCCAGAAATCTACAAGATTCTACCCAATGAAGTTATTATATTGTTACTTTCAGTTTTTAATACCATACAAATTAATAATACTATCCCTCCATCATGGAAATGTACATTCATTTCTCCCATTTTAAAATCAGATAAAGACCCTGTAAAGTGTAGTTCATATAGACCTATATGGATTTATTAAACTACTGGATTATAAAAAGAATGTTTATGTCCATATATGCAAAAGAGACTTAAACATTCTCCTTTAACCTAGTGGATGAAAACCAAACTGAAGCTTCATAATAAATAGAATAACATATACTGGACAATATCAAAAAGAATAATAACCCTTAATTGAATCAACTAAATACATAAAAAAATAACTTAACTTCTCATTAAGCTTGAGACATAAATTGTGCCTTTGACACAGTCAATTGGGATTACCTTTTCATTCTTCTACAGGAACTTAGGTTCTCAAATAATTTTATAAATCTCATCCCACCCAACAGTTATATTCCAAGGGCTCTTCTGCTTATATTTAAAATTGGTTCCTAATACATGCAGTCCATACCTATTATAAAGGGACTAAACAAGGCTGTCCCTTTATCCCCTCTTTTTATTTGCTAGTTCTTAAGGCCTTGGGCCAAATTGATCAGAGAAAATAAGTAATATTAAAGGTTTTGAAATGTATTTTAATAAATCTTCAAAGATTTAAATGTTTGCAGATGACATTCTAGTACTCTGGGAATTTTAAATCCAACAATTCAAGAACTGTTTAATGATATAAATTATTTTCAAAAATCTCGGTCTAGAAATTTACTTACAATAAAAATACAGATCTTGTTAGCTTTATTTGAAATAAATATAATATTCAAAAGGAATTTGAAAAATGTCTCCTTTAAATCCATAAATAAAATATGTAGGTATAATTATTGCCAAAAATATAAAAGAGATTCAAAAACTGAACTTTGATAATAGTTTACCAGAAATAGATAAACTACTTCAGAAATGGTCTAAAATAAAATTCTCAACAGAGGAGAAACAATTAATTATAAAAATGATACTTTTACAAACAATTCTATACATAGTACAATCAATCTCTACCCCCCCCATCTTATACAATAATCAAAGAATGTAGTACTATGATTAAAAAACTTATTTAGTTCCCAATTAAAACTAGGATTTCTCTAACATACTTAGCATATAGCTAGGAATAATAAAATGGGTATTTATATTTACTTAAATTGGAACTATATTCAATTTCCTCAATTTATTAAACCATTCTATCATAGATGTGCATCTCCATAAAATGGAAGGATTTATTTTGTCTTCCTTCCTAAACTTTAAAATATACCATACTTATTTTAAGCTAAATCTAGTAAATAACTGTATGGATTTTGAAGGATTTTGAAGAATATTTTTCTTGGTCCACACAAATTTTCAGCTTCAAAGCCTATAATAACATCATTTCAAATCTTTTTTAAAAAACTTAATTCATAGGTTCAATCATATGAAGGTGGTTATTCATTATTTTCCCCATAAGTATACAGGGGTTATCTTTTACTACTAATTTTCCTTAAAATGTAATTATTTAGACAAAAGCTTATCTGGTTATTGGCATCAAATGTTAAAAACAATGAATTGCAGAATCATCAGTACTTTGTTGTTGATGGAAATAACGTTCATCTTTGTAGGCAGTTTACAAGAAGCTAAATTATATCAAAAATAAATTTGATTTAATACCTTCCTCCAGCTATAAAATTTAGATTCATAAGCTTATTCCTTGATTTACTTTTCAACAAAATAACTCAATTAAAATTTAGCCTGTCCAATTATATATACAACTAGCTAACACTGATGTGAATATAATTCCAGACAGGTATTGGAAATACTTCTCTGGCATTAATAAGTGTAACCCCCAAGATAGTTAAATCAGATTTTCTTACTCATCAGGTAAAAACTACTTCATCACACCTAAATGGAAAATATTTTACCTGGAATTTTTTTGAATAGATCCTTCATTTTACTCCACACCGCTTACCAAATAAGATGTACTTAAATATTCTTTGTTTGGAGATGGCCTTAGAAGGGTATAGAATGCTGATTTGGCACATATCTTTTATGATTGTTTGCATACTGAAAGAATTCTAGAAGGAAGTATCAACTCTTTTTCCTCCAAGCATTATTCACTGGTAACTTTTGCCACCAAATTGTTGGTTTTATTTAATGCTCACAGGAGTCACCTTACGTAATTTAAGCTTGGTAAATATAATGCTTCTTTGGTCTGTACTGTCCACCGTAGGAAAAGTTACAAGAAATTGGGAAATCATCAAGTATCCCCTCTTTTCCTTTAAAGATTT
>NW_025053024.1:0-10299 GCF_019279795.1 Protopterus annectens | reverse complement strand
CTAGATCTAAAGCGAAATCGGTCGGAAGGCCCAATCGCTAAACACAAATTTTTCAAAAAAACTAGATATCTGTCTGATGAATGCTATTAAATTTTACAGTCTTAAAGGAAAAGTGCATCCTAAACACATATCCTTTCCCCATAGTGTCTTTCACTGAATAGGGACACATTTCCATACTTATATTTATTAAGAAAGCATGACTTAGAAGTTCCCTCTGAAGTATTTCTATCCATGTGAGCTTCCTCAGCGTACACTGAGTTGAGGCTAAATGAAATAATACACCTTGTTTAAGAATGTGCCCCTTTGCTCTAGAATCACTTCATCTATCACATCTGAAAGCATTCTGCCAAGGAAACCACAGCAATCTACCTGGAGCTCTGTTCTATTAATATACCCATTAAGGTCATAGATGTAGTCAGGCTCAAAATTCACAACTCTTGTTGTCATATACTGGGGCTATAAACCCAGTAAGTGTTTCATAATTTGAATGTAAAACTTGAGAACCACTGAAAGCAACTGCACTAATTAGTTGTGCTTTGCAGGAAAGGAAGTGACACTCTGGTTGGCTCTGTGTTAAAAGCTTGGACTTGAAACTCACAGATTAAAGTCTGTAAAAAGACTACATTATTCAGTTACTGCTTTACATGTTTTGCAAGGACTTCTTTTTCAATATTTTATTGACATTTTATAAACAGGAAAAATTTGAAAAAAACTATCAATCATTTATACAGTTGTCTACATCAGTCTTTACTATATAAAGTACTAAGATTCATTGTTGTCGGCAATGTAAAATGATCAAGAGCATAGATCAATATTTCATCATGTCTAACTTCAATTCAGTAATTACATTCTGTGGTTATTTTTTCATCTTAACAGCAAACACTGCTTCTGGGCACTACAGTTACAGCATTTATAAATTCTGTAAAGAAAGAAGTAATTGCAGTTTTCTAATTATCTGCAGTCAGCCTTTTCCTGTAGGATTTGTTATTAATAAGTTCAAGAAAGTAGGGAATTGGAAGCTTGGGTACACTTTTTTGAATGAATATTTCATGAGATGGTAGCGGCATATGAGGGAAACAAATATGTAAGATCACTGCAAAAAAAAAGTCAACATTTTTAACTTCAAGGATTTCCAAACTTGGCATGCCTTGCTATTTCTGTTCAAAAGTGAATGGAGACTATGATCTGACAAGACAGACTATGGCACTGTAACTGTGGCCTTTCAACACACTTATTTACAAGTAAGTAGCTTTCCAAAAAAACAAGATCATATTGCTGAGAGCTGTTCAGGGCTAGAAAAAAAAAAGTTATGTACTCATCATAACATTCTGTCTGTTGTTCATCTCGCCCTTCACATTCTTATATGTGGGTTCAGAGCCGATCCTTGGCTCCGACTCAGCCCGATTACAAAAAACTCCAAGTCTCTAAGGTTGGCTTGTGGCAAGCAGTAGAGTATCCCATAATGCAGTGAAAGGGTATCAATCCTCAGATCTAGTTGCAACTTGCTAACTATAATAGAAAAATAGTTATAGTGTACCCTTTAGGAAAAGGAGAAACAATGATGAAAGGTCTCCAACATAAGGAAAAAGCAAAATTTCCTACCAGGTCCTCTAGGACTATATGGACGAGGGTAAGTGGGTGGGTTCACTACCAGGTCCTCTAGGACTATATGGACGAGGGTAAGTGGGTGGGTTCACTACCAGGTCCTCTAAGACTATATGGACGAGGGTAAGTGGGTGGGTTCATAAGGATGAAGCGTGAGAAGGACAACAAACATAGAATGCTATGGTGAGTGCATAACTTCTTTATGTTATGTTGTCCTATCTCGCCTTCATTCTTACATGTGGGACAGCATTCCTAGCACCTTTTTTCTTGGGTGGCTCACGGGAATACACTCTTGAGCACCGTGGAACCAAAGGAAGCTCTGTCCCTGGAGGCCAAATCAACTTTGTAATGAGTAATAAAGGTATGTGGGTTTGCCCAAGTCAGGGCTGCACAAATACTGTCCATTGAAATTCTGGCCTGAAAACCAGTGGATGTTGCTACTGACCTGGTTGAGTGACCTCTAACTTTGAAGGGGAGTGCCTTGTTATTGGAAGAGTATATAAAAGTTATGCAATTAGAAAGACAATTGGATAATGTGATTTTAGAGACTGGCATACACTTTCCTGCCTCTGAAAAGGATATGAATAACTGATATGACTTCCTGAATTCTCTAGTTCTGTGGAGGTAGAACCTCAGCTGCTTATGCACATCAAGTTGGTAAAGTCTGTATTCTGCCTTGTTCGTATAGTTAGGGAAAAACACTGGAAGTTCAACTGATTGGTTAATATTAGATTGGGAGCAAATCTTAGGGACAAAGGATGGATTAGTTCAAAGCAAAATCCTGTCTTTATGGAAGATCAAATAAGGTGGTTTTGCTGAAAGTGCTTGTAGCTCTGAAACTCTTCTGGCTGAGGTTATGTCTACCAGAAAAAATTGTCTTCCAAGAGAGGAACTTTACATTGCAAGTGGATGAAGGTTCAAAGGGTGGTGAGGTTAAGTGCGATAGGACAAAGTTTAAGTCCCAAGGAGGGACAGGTTCTTTAAATGGAGGTCTCAATAAAGAAGTGCCTTTCAAAAAGGCTTTACACGTTCTATGTGCCATCAAGTTAGGCATATGCTGTCCTACGTGGAAATTGCAGATAGCTGCTAGCTGGACTTTAATTGTGGCATCGGCTGAGCCGAAAGGAAATCCAAAATTGAAGAAATTGGGGGAGTGAAGGGGTCTATGTTTCTGGTCTGCACCTAGAAAGAAAATCTTTTCCATTTATTAGCATATAGTTTTCTGGTAGAAACCTTATATGAGGATATCAAGATATGTTTTACTACTGGAGTGAAATTCTGAAGCCTAACATTGGAAGTGGAGCAGCCAAGCTGTCAGGTTGAGGGTATGGAGAGAGGGATGGCGTGTTCCTGACATATGTGTCAGCAGGTCTGGAACTGGGTCCAGAATCCTTGGATCCTCCAGTAGATGAGGCCCGAGAAAGGGGAACCAAATCTGATGAGGCCAATATGGAGCAATGAGAATCATCTTGCTTGCCAAGGATTTTGCTTTCTGAATGACTTTTGATATGAGGGGAAATGGGGAAAAGGCATTAAGAAGTCCTGAGGGCCAATTGTGAATAAGTGCGTCTCTTGGTGTCTCCCCCGGAGGGGGGAATTAGGGCAAACTAGCTGCTGCATTTGGCATTCATAGGGGTGGCAAAAAGATCGCAGCAAGGCTGGCCCCATTTGTGGAAGATCTCTTCCGCTATGTTCTGATTCAGAGACCACTCGTGAGGCATCAAAATTGCCCTGCTGAGCTTGTCGGCTATCACATTGTCTTTCCCGGGATGTGCATTGCGACTAAAGTGTTGGGAAGATATTGCCCACTGTCAAACCCTCAGAGCCTCTTAACAAAGTGGGTATGAGGTGGTTCCTCCATGTCTGTTTATATACCGTACCACTGACATGTTGTTTGACTGGATTGCAATCGCCCCTAGAGGAAGAAAGTTGTGATTGCTTGCAATGCCAAAAGTACTGCTCTCATCGCTAGAACACTGATGTGCAAATGGGCCTCATGTTCTTGCCATATGCCTTGGACTGTGTTTCCCAGGTAATGCCACCCCCCCATCTGGGAAGCATCCGTGGTCACAGTAGCAACAGGCTGATGTGGACCGAATGGTCTCCTGATGGTTAACTCACTGGATTGAATCCACCAATGAAGATCCTTCTTGCAAGTTTCTGTTATTATGATTGGTTGAGACAGAGGAAGTTCCTGAAGTGACCACCGGCAGAAGAGTAACCACTGTAGGATTCTCATATGCATCCTGGCTAAGGGAATGAGGGTTATGGTTGAGGCCATTGTTCCCAGTAGTTTGAGCACTATCTTTGCCTTGACCTTGTGTTTGGGAAGAAGAAGCAATATCTGTTGTTTGAGATTCGCAATTCTGTTGGCGAGAAGGCAGTCCATCATTGAAATAGTGTCTATTTCTGCACCTATAAAGGTAACATGTTGACAGGGCAGCAAGGCAGACTTTTACAAGTTTACTGTAAAGCCCAGCTGAACTCAAATTTGTAGGGTCATGTCTCTGGCCTGTTGAAGTAGATGCTTGGTGGTGGCAGTTAGAAGCCAGTCGTCCAGGTACGGAAACACTCAGAATCCAAGATGTCTCAAGTGAGCAGTTACTACTGCCATGCATTTGGTGAACACTCTGGGGGCTGTAGTGAAACCAAAGAGCAGGGCATGAAACTGAGAGTGACTGGCTCTCAGCCGGAAGCATAAGTGACTCCTCGATGCTCTGTCCATTTTTATGTGGTAGTACACATCCTGGAGGTCTATCGAGCACATCCAATTGTCTTTCCCTAAAAGGGGGAGTATAGACTGCAGTGTCACAATTCGGAACTTGGACTTCTTTACTGATTCATTTAGTTTGCCGAGATCCAATGTGGGCCTCCAGTCTCCTGTTCTTAAGTTCAGAATCCTATCTGGTCTGCAGGGACAGTCTGGATGACTCTCTTGTTTAGCAACTTTTGGATCTCTACGGTTGCTTGATCCCTGTGTTTGGGTGGAACATACAGGATTTTCCTGTTTCGAGGAGTGGGTTAGGAAAAGGGTATGGAGTATCCTCTGGATATTATGCTTTGTACCCACTTGTCTTTTGTGATGTTGTGCCAGGCTTCTGGGTAGAAAGATAAACACCCCCCGACTGGCTCCAGAGTAGCACAGTCAGGCCTCCTTTCAGGAGCACTGATAGGGACGCCCGTGAAAGGAATCATCGTTACCCTGGTTCTGTGGACCCCCCTCTCCCTCTAGGATGGTGTCTACCATTATTTCCTCCCCCTGTGTCCCTAGGGAAGGAATCAGCTCATGCATCTGGGAAAAATCTCTCAGATTTCTTGAACCACATCTTCTCACCTTTCTGCCCTTTAGGATAGGGTCTTGAAGGGATGGAAAAATGTACCATCAAAAGGGGCATTTGTGAAGGTAGACTTAAAGGGTTCCACAAAGTTACACAAGTGCATCCAGGACCGTCTCCTCAGGGAAATTCCTGAATCCACTGCCCTACTCGCTCCTTCTGCTGTGTATGATATCAGTCTCATGGAGGAGTTCACTATGGAGTTAAGGTGGATAACTGGAAACCTTTTCTGGTAGCCCTGCAGTTGAAGTGCCTTGTAGAGTATCTCCTAGTTCCTTCAGGAGATCTCTCTAAAGCCTTGTAAAATGGGTAAGATAATTCAGCGATCTAAGGGTAAAAGCCGCTGCAGAAAAAACACACTTCCCATATCTGTCCATCGTTTGAGACTCTTTGTTTGGTGGCTGGACAGATGAGGATGCCTCTGCAAGCTCCTTCCTGATGGCTGCTGCCACCACCATAGCATCTACCGGCACACCTTTTGTCAAGAAATTATTTTCCTTGTGGGCTGACAGAAATTTGTTTGGCCTCCTAGGGACTGGCTCCATGGTATCAGGCGATTCTCATGTCTTTCGACTGACCAAGTCCCTGAGCTCATCAAAAGGCGGAGACACCCAAGAGGCTGAAGGTTGAGATCTGAAAGCCTTCAGGTACACAGACTCCTCATCAGAAGGGGTGATACTTAGCAGTACATACGCCTCTCTGTTTTAGGATCTCAAGGCTATCTAAAAAGGAGATATTAGAGGACGACCGTGGAGACCCTTCTGTCTCCTCGAGGTCAGTGTCAGAGGTGACAGACTCATCAGGGGAGTCTACATGCTTCCACTTGCATGTTTTCGTCTGAGGAGCCTCCTCAGAAGGGTATTCAGGAGATCTCTCGGGAAGATGAGGACCAAAGTTACCAGAGGGTGTTCCTGAGGCCTACGGATCTCTGTCCTGTGGATAGGGTGGCGCCAAGACAGAGCAGTTGCTTTTGAGAAAAGAAGATCAGCATCCTTACAGAGCTGTGGAATTTGGCCAGCACACTCCTCATCAGCTTGAGCAGACTCCCCTGGCTCAGAAGGACACCACAGTTCAAGAAGCAGAGGTGGCCCAGTTTCCAGGAGACTGGCTCCAAAGCCAATGGAGCCTAGCTCAAGGCGAGCTGATACACCAAAGTTAGACTCAGAACCGAGGGCTCGGGTCCAAAACTCCTTGGGGCCAAGGCTGGTGAACTGACTCCCTGGAGCACTCTGAGGCCAGCACCGTGAGTGTCAGATCAGATATTGGTTCCGGAAAGGCCACTTGGGGTGCCAGAGCCGAAGGTTCTACTGCAAGCAGTACTGGATATTTTGGCTCTGATAGACTGGAAAGGCTTGGAGGAGGAACAGTAGCAGTTGACAAAGACTTGGATGGCTCTGAGGCCAGTTGGGCAGGAGCCGAGGCAAGTTTGCCAGCCTCGGCACCTTCAAGAGTCTGCGCAACACCCTCTCCACATCTTCATCCGACAGGCTCCTAGAGGACCTGGAAGAAAGGGTTGGAGAGCGAGATCTCTGAAAAATAGGTGATCTCAGAGTAGGGGGAGACCGGTGGAATACCTGTTGACCGGCTCTGAGGTACGGAATCCTTTTTTGGCTCCAAAGTACTTGGGGCCGATATAGGCACATCAATTGTAATAACCTCAATCGGTTCCGAAGGCAGTGGAGCCCATGAGGTGAGAGCCTTGGTGGTTTTTGAAATTTTCTCAGGTGGTCCAGATTTCTCAGAGGACACTGGAGAAGGCCTTTGCACAGCCTTTTCTTTCCTGCTAGAAGGAGACCCTGTAGATTGTGAGGAAGAACTAACTAAATCTTCCTCATAGGATGATTTCAGGAGATCTTTTAAAATCAACTTGTTTTCCTTTCTTGAAGGACTCTTGAGCTAAAAGAATGACAAAAAGTACAAGTCTCTTGTAAGTGAATGGCCCCCAAACAGTGACCACGTGCCGCTATGCCGATCAGTTATGGACATTTTCTGAGGTGCATTTTGGCATTTTTTAAAACCACGTGGGTTTATGGTCCTTTCTTTTGATTATGAACATAATTGCGAAAACAATTCTAGGGACAAGGAGATTAGTTGTCATCTACAACTAAATAGACTTAACACTATTTGGAGAGAGAGAAAGCATGAAACACAGTAAGCAAGAGGGACTGGGTCCTCCTAACATAGCGAACTGTCCTGGCCAAGGAAGGGGCTGCACAACACACCAATAAAGGCAAGGTCAGATTGGTAACAGTGGACTGGGTGCTCTGGCAAGTAGACCCTGGCCCTGCGTGAACAGAAAGAGAACACCAAACTGAAGGAGAAAGGCAATATTAACAGAGGACTAGGTCTCTAACTTAAACAGGCCTAGTTCTTGAAAAAAAAAACGCTTCACTAAGATACCTAAGCCTAGGGAAATTAACACACAAGGCAGAAGGTTAAATAGCAACACAATGGAATAAATAACTGCAAGTCCTATAATTCAAACACATGCTATCAAAACCCATAAAGAGTCAACAAAGGGCTCAACAGCAATTACTAAATATAGATAATCTAACTACCACTACAGGATACCAACAACAGGCCTGTGGAAAAAAACGTTGGCCAAACAGTTGACAAAAGAGCGAAAACAATTTAAGAATAAACTATTGTCTAAATAACAGTAATGTTACCTATATTCTAAATAACAGTATTCTAATTATATTCTTACTAACTACTAAGAAAAAACACGCTAAAAATCTGAAAAAAATGCAGAAAAAAGGATAAACTTAGCCACGGCCAAGAAGAGCACTTCTGAACCAGCAAAGCAGCAAACGAGATCTGAGGATTGATACCACTGCATTATGGAATACCTATCTTGCCATGAGCCAACTTAAGAGACTTTGAGCTTTTGTAATCGGCCGAGTTAGAGCCAAGGATTGGCTTGGAACCCACATGTAAAAATGAAGGCGAGATAGGGCGATATAACATACTATAATAATAAGCAGTTATTCTGTTACCAGCAGGTTTGGATGGTGTAAAAACTTCACTGA
The DNA here is from genome assembly GCF_019279795.1 of Protopterus annectens. Lineage (NCBI taxonomy): Eukaryota > Metazoa > Chordata > Ceratodontiformes > Protopteridae > Protopterus > Protopterus annectens. The sequence continues at coordinate 2,330 of NW_025053024.1, read as the reverse complement.
GTGATAATAATAGTATGTTGTCAGTTTCATATAGTGTTCCTTTAAGAAGTATGGGTTTCCCATTACTTACCGGGTCTTGAATCTTTTCACTGTGTGTAAAGATGTTAATGCCTTTAGCGCGACATTACATACAGCATAAGGACCCAGAGTTTTCTAATTGGCAGACTTTCTTAACCTTGTAGCTATCTCAATGGTGGTTACTAAATTCCATTACATTTCCTCTGTACTAGAATATGTTTTTTTCATATCTATTCATCATCTATGCGTTCAAAAGGATCTTTACAGCTATTTCTCCAAAAATTATTAATTTTGTCAGTGCTTTGTGGTGTAATAATTCCAACTATCTTCCTTTTCAGGTCCTCACAGAACTTCTATGGGTTATCCCTAAACTGCACTATTTGTATTTTTCTTTGCATTTCTTCATGCATCTTTTACATTTTTCAACTAGTGCACATGTATTTTAATTTGTTTTTGAAAACAATGTAACACAAACCATGGTCTGTTTTATAATGTGCTTTCCTCTTAGCCTATCCACCTTTCTAAACATTTTGAGCAGCCAATTTTTCTACTTCCCCATATGGTAACATTTATGTTCTTATATGTTTCGTAGACTGTCTCAATTTTAATTGTTTTACAGTTATCTTTAATCAATGTTTCCATGTGGTGCTCCCCCCCCCGCCCGGTTTGTTTTGTTAAGTACTTTGCTTTCCTGGCAATATCTAATCTGTTATTAGTTTAGTTGCATAATTATGTATTCTGTTAATCTCGGTTATATCATGTGGATCTATCATAATGCTTCCAATTATTTTTATTAACTTTCTTTAGCATCCTTCTGCCATAGAAAATATTAGAACTTACCAATTTTATTAAATCCATCCAGTTGTCTCTTAAAATATTCTCTTCATGGCTGAGGAGTACTTCTATGACACAGCTTCTCATCTCTCTCTCCTTGTGTATAACTATATCATGATAGAACTTGTGAAATTTTAACATCTTCAGTGTCGATATCCTGATCTATTCCTCTATCACTTCTTGAGCAAATAACCACGTTAATAAACCAGCTTCGTTTGTAATATACAGATTTTCTTTTGTCACTTCTTGTACACATACCTCTTTTAAATCATTCCCTCCAGTAAAGCACTCTTGAGTGTGTATCTTTAACTCACAGTGGGTGTGGCTTGAGCCTTTAAAAAATGAAGTTATCACCTTACAGTTCAAACAAATATTCATATTTCTGGAACTGTGTTACTAGAAAACTGTAAATGGCAAACTATTCAGGACAAATTAATCTTTACACTGGTGGCATTCATTCAGTTTGATGCTTTAAACTGGATTTTAATAGCCAAAGATAGGCAGTGAATATTATTTGGGTACTATCGTGACCACATTCTGAACAGGGCAAACAGCTCATTTGCTGAGATATGTAGTGAATGAACAAAGGGGCCAAAACAGGTCCGGACAGGTTTTAAATATTGCTCTTACGAGGTTGCTAGAATAACAGGACTTGTGTTATCGTGTATTTACTGGAGGAAAAGTCTGAAACACCAACGTATGTTATTATTTAGCAACAGCATTCTACAGTGATTTGCCAGAAAAACACAAGTTTTAAAAGGAATGGATCAAAAATATGAGGCATCAATCTGGACATACTGCAAAAATCTGGACAGTTGAGAGGTATGACAGTGACCTTTCAGTCCTGTCAGATAATATTTCTGTTGTCAAAGTAACTGCAAGGCTACTGGTCTGTGCTTCACCTTGTGATGTTAAGAACATCAGTCAGTCCTGATCCTTCACTGATGTAAAACCATCCCATTTAATTTTCTCTCTCTGTAATGATGTTTTATTTGAAGGATGCTTCATGCTTCCTTCAGTTTTGCTGTCTTCATAGTGTTTATTGTGGATGCACAAGCAGAATTTGTACCTGTACATTAATCAGTAGAAATGGAAACATAAATTTCGGTCTATTTCCACTTTAGTAATGTGGGTACTTAAGTAAACACTATGAAGACAGCAAAACTGAAGGAAGCATGAAGCATCCTTCAAATAAAATGTTGTTTCAACACTAAAACATCATTAGAGAGAGACAGAGAAAACTAAATGGCTTGGAAATGAGCCATTTTCCCTGTTCGGAATGTTGTTTGTCTTTTCCTGGTTAGGGGTCGCCACAGCAGAACTCCGGTCCGCTAATGACTGGCAGTCGATTTTTATGGTGCCGAATTGCCAGCCCGACGCCCAACCTTCAGCGAAGGCACGCCCATTCACGCATGTCTTTCAGAGGCCACTCGACTGCGGGGAGGAAATGCAGACTCCACACAGAAGGTGCTCCAGCT
>NW_025053023.1:5000-10414 GCF_019279795.1 Protopterus annectens | reverse complement strand
GGGGGAAAAAAAAATGGGGGGGCAAAGGTTTGGGGTTTTTGGGCCCCGGGGGGGGGGGGGCCCCAGGGTTTCAAATATAAAGGGACCGGGCCTGGGATTTTTAAAGTATATCCCCAAATTTTTGGGCATAGCTGATGCCCATACCTCTCAACCTCTAAGAGCACATCCATTGGACAGGACATAAACTATTGGGAGAACAAATAGGGACCATACCTCTGAACTGTCCACAATTTCCAGGGACATCCCAGATTTTGACTCGGTTTCTAGCTCTGCCCCACTTAATCCCTCCTAAAACTAGTGACATTTGGAGGAAAGGTGGTGAATTACACGTAATGAATAACGACAACAATTAAGAGTTATAAACATCATTTACCTCAGAAAATGTGTATGAATTCATATGCTCTGAGTCTGTCAATGTGTCAGGTTGATAGCACCAATAATTTAAATGTGTCCCTGACGTTGTTATGCTATGTCCCTGATTCATTTTGTATATTTCCCCAATTGTATGAGAGGTCTGATAGGGACAGAAAGCACATATTCCACTGACAACCTTAGAAAGATGATAGAATATTAGGTATGCAGTTGCATGACTCGGCTGAAGGATATAGGTTCCAAAACCCAATTACATGTTTGTATTGAAGAGTGTCAGTTCCCATGTATTAGCCAGATGGGTGCAGACTGTAAGAGGAACACACCAATAATATGAATCAAACTCTGGACAGGCCGCGGATTCCGTACAGTCGATTGGCATGCTGTCGCCTAATGGGCAGCCATTCCCGATACGGTAGGTATGTAATCCGATGTAATAGGCATCACAAGGTAATATTGTAGTCCTCATTCCCACGCAGGGGCATGAGTGTCAGATGCAAACACCAAATGCAGTGCATTTGCAAGTGCGGGAGCAAGTGGGTGTAAACCTGTTTGGATGCCAGTATGCGAGTATTACACTGGTAAAGAAATGTAGAGGCTAACAGAGTAAGAAACTGTAACCAGAGGTTTGCATTGCTTAGCACCACGCAAACCCATGCACACCCGCTCACAAGTGCTTTAATGTGCCTTAATCACACCGTATCCAATGGCCTTGTTCTGCCCAGCAACAAAATAAACGGCCTCTGCAAGGCTTGAAACCAGGACCCTGCACACACAGCTATTGTGATTTACCACTAAGCCATGGCAGATATACAGACATTGGACCTTATCACAAGCATATCATCCAGCTCAGTCATTCAACAGTATAGGAAATGTATTCCATCATGTAGATGTTTGTGTGAGTGTTTATGTCCAGCATATAGATACATACATATATATAGATATATCAGGAACATCCCATGTGACAACAAAACATTACAAAGGAATGAAAAGGAAAACACCAGCAACGCCTGTATTATGTAGTGGTGTCGTCCTATGTAATATCAAGACTCCCCCAGACAGACATGTATCAGTCATACACGTAATCGTTTGTACATTGGCCATATACATCACTCTGTGCATGTTATTTACATTAACACAACAGTTCCTGTCCAATCGTTATGTGAGAACAGTACTCTTGCAAGGTGCTGTGTGTGACACCATCATCATGATAAAGGTACATGGGGTAACCATAGAGGGACTGGTAGTGTTGTCTGCACAATGTCCATATCACATGTACCTGGAACATTTAGGAGTCATATGTATACTAGGATTATGCACCTGAGAGACAGGGGTAAGGCCAACTGCAGTATGTTGTGATGCATATTAAAAGGGTTACATGTGTCCAGTGGACACGTGTGTGAAATGGATAGCTATGTATAGGGCAAATGTTCTAAGAACCAATTGGCCTTTTGTTTCCGTAGGGTGAAAGTAGAATGTGGGGGATGGAGAGTAGGTATGCTCATGGAGGATAGGTAGGGTAGGATGACAGACAAGAGAGCATACAGGGTCATTATATGACACATGTGGGGGGATACACCTTGGATTGGGAGGGGTGTTGGGCATTCACAAGCCCATGAGTCCTCAGATGGAAACAGTAGGACGGAGGTCCCTAGCCATGGACAGCCACCACTGCACCAAAATAGCTGCAAAGGTGGCAGTGCTGGGGGCTGTCTAGGAGGGGCAGCCTCACCTTTTAAATTTGACACTCTGCTCTTGAGCTGGCGTATCTGGCCTCAAAACCCCTTATTGAGCCACATACGCACCACGTCCGGGACTGTACAACAGTAGGCATGTCCTTGTCTGGACCTGCTCCCAGGGGGGATAAGCCCCATCCTCAGTGATGGTACCACCAGAAGGCGGTGCAGAGCCAACAGATGTGGAGATCCAAGGCTGGGCTCTAGATGTGCTGGTGCCTGGTGCCATGGCCAGCTGAAGTGGGACAGGAGGTTCTGCTGGAACCTCCAAACCCTTACAGCCTATGGTGTTGCAGTTTAAACACAGATATGGTTTAGTAATAATCAACAGCATTCAGGATTACTTACAACAGCAATCATAGATATGACCATCAACCCAACACAACAGATGGTATACATTTCCAGAGAGAGCACAACACATACATTGATACTGCATGCCATCTGTACAACGTATAGAAGACTTGTGACTGCAGGTATGAACAGTGGCCCATTATTGGCATGTCACTGTGAACCCTAGACAGTGTCTGTCATGCCACTGTTTAATGTGACATATGTCCAGTCTGGGATGCGATGGCAGTAACTCATCACTACCACCATGTACTGGCTGCAATCCTCACACTATGCTTCTGCTGTTCACAGATGTTTGTTCAGTGAGTAACACAGGAAACAAATGGTTCCACATACTGACCAGTGCACGGATGGCCCTACAGATGGGGGTCCCTCACAAACAGAGCACTGTCTTGTCAGTTTTAAAACATGCAAAATAGCCATTACCACACACACCTTGTTAAACAGGCAGTTGTCTCAATGAAGCATAGCTACACTTACATGCTGTAGTCATGTCTGGCACATCACCATCCTGTCTTTAGGCTATTTCCCACTGTGTATGTTGTTTGATGAACATCCAGATATAATCTGTGATGCCGTTTACCAAACACCAGATCCAGGTATCACTCACATGGACTGTCATGGGCAAACACCAACATGATGTTCCCAGATATTTAACTGTGTTTTTCATGCAAAAGACTATGGGAACTTCATCGCAGCTGTTCCACATGCAATCAGCTAGAAGAGGACTGCAATAGGTGTAGAAGCCATCACCTGAACATGACCATCACTTACAATACACAAGCTGCTGCTGAGCAGGTGTACACCTCCACATCCACAAGAGAGTGTGTGGGAGGAACAGACTGAGGCAAAGTACATCAGAGAAGGGCTTGGAGACTAAAACCTAAGCATCGTCTGTCACAAACCTACCAGTACAGGTGTTCAAATTCCTGATTGTCTAGTCATTACTATTACAAGTGCGTGCAGTTACTCCATGTGCCACAAAGCTGACTGGTGTGCTGTAAGAACATCTATGTGTTTTGGTGTGTGACATCTGCAACAGAGATATAGTAGACAGACATTAGGTGTAGCACACATGGTTGTCCACATGAACGGATGTCATTGTCAACACAACCACACTGTCTAATGGACTCACATTGACACTCTTTGCCAGGCCCACAAATACACTCCCAAACCACTTAGTTTGCCACACTGCAGTAATGCACCACAGGGGATATCCGGAGGTTCTATGGGCTAGGGCATGTGAACGTGTTTGACATCTGTCAGTATGCCAATGGGAGTTATATTGGGAGTGACTGTGGTTGGGAGCATCATATCCCACATGCAGACACAAGGTGCTAGTACTGACATGCATGTGTGCATTGCTTCATGGGTGTGTAGTGGTTGGCTGTGCAAGATGGCTGTACAAGGCTGGTTGAGGGGTAATCCTTGACATCACGCCACCCGACAATGGTGTGCAGTGTGGTACAGGGATGTAGTGTCTGCAATGTCCCACACATATGGGTATTGTATGAACTGTCCTGACATCCTAGTTACCATTGTGTATGGCCATAGCTTTGCAATGCATGCCATGTCTGTGTTTGATAGCCCTTCACATGGACATTGCCTGGGATGTGCATGTCCTACAATAATGTACAGTGACATGTACAGGTGTACCTGGTTTGGCTGGCACATGTTGTGTACACAGTCCATTATCCTCTGATATGCCAATACTGGCCTGGTGTGGCAGAACCTGCTTATAGTCAGCAGGTTGACCCTGCACCTGCATTGATAGCATGATACAGGTATGCCCTGGTGTCAGTGGCATCGGTCCATACAGGGCACATGTGTAAGGCATTGTATGGCCTCTGTGGATCACATTTGATGGCTCCACATATGTTGCAGGCATCCAGTGGGGAACATAGTGAAGGCACATTGCCTGCAATTATGTGCCTATTTACTGGTGTACAGGGTGCCATGCCCTATGCAGCCCACTGCAATCACACCATGCCTACTATCTGTCATCAATGTGCGGGGTACTAGCAACATAGCGGGATATTCTAGGCGTGTGTGTTTGTGTATGTCACATGGGTTCAGGATGTATTCCGGGTAATAGTAGGGTTGCATACTTTGTTCACCAGGCCTTTTGTCAGATGTAGGAGTATGGCTTGCCAACACAGTCCCTTGGCTGACTGACATCTGTACTCCTCATGAGGAGGCCATTGTGACATATAAGACGGACACCATGTAGGAAAACTACAAAATCCACTCCCCAACATGTCTAGTGGTTAGACACCCACAGATATACACACACCTGCTATGTCCTAGAATAGAACCCCCACCTAACTAGTGTATCACACTACAGCATTATGCAGTTACAGCACACGTTACAGAGATTACTGGCTCAGAGCAGTCCCAGAGGTGTATGTCTAGGGGGGGGGTGACATCAGCAGGATTGCCAAAGGTGATCATATGAATTGTAAAGAGTTTGCATACTCTAAAAAGCATAGTTCCTGTTTTAGGTAGACAGAGACACACACACACACACACACAGTTGGTCTCTCTTGGAATAGAACCCATACCTAACTAGTTTATCACACTACAGCAATACACAGGTACAGCACAGACTATGGAGAACTCAGGGTTACAGTGGTCCTAGAGGTTTATTCCTAGGTGGGTGACCTCAGCAGGATTGCCAAAGGTGGTCATGTACCAGCTTCTTACTGTCACGAAAACAATTACACCTGCTTAAAAGTGTCTTATGCAGTCCTAATTGACAATATCAACAAGGCTTGTAGGACTCGAACCCTGGACCATGCACACTGAGGTCACTGGATGTACCATTAAGCCATCTGGGTTGTATAAAAGTTGCATGGAGTCTATAATGCACATCCTACTACAGGTATTCCACAGTACTAAAAACAAATGGGACAGTCCGTTTGTGTACATATGTACAGTACCCTTGAATGTACTGTACTCTGT
>NW_025053023.1:0-2500 GCF_019279795.1 Protopterus annectens | reverse complement strand
ACGACAAGCCTTCAATACAGAGCAAATGCATCCATGTTACACATGTGTGTGGATAATACCTAGGTCATATTTACCCATATAGCCGCATTCCAAGGCAGATGTCCTACACACATAAGTAACACCCTGACACCTACATGATAATTGCATTGGATGCTTATGCTAACCCTTGCTAGATGTGTGGCTTTAGTAATCCATTTGCTCAATGTAAAACCTACAATGGGGAATACCGACATCTGTGCAGTGAGGAACACTTGGCTGAAGGCTTTGTAGTGCACGATTGCACTACCACCATATAACTCAGATCCAGACATGTGGGCCATAACAGTGGTATGGACCATACCAGGTGGTGGTGTACACATATTCATAAAGACTACTCATGTGTAAAGACAACTACTCTGACATAAAGCATCACAGATGAGTCAGGTACAGGTGACAGTGGAAAATGCTGCATTCTAAGTTGTATCCTCATATGCATCCACCGCATTGTTCCCAGACTACCAACACACATGCATATGTGGTATGACATAGATTGGTGGACTGTACCTAGGCCTACATCAACTGTGCAATGTACCCATGTACAGACACAGCTGCATAATGTGTTATGCAATGCAATAATACCACTGTTTGTAACCTGCTCAGTTGTACACATACCAGGGTCCCTTGGATGTTGTCAGCATTAACACGGTTGACTGCTGCTGTACAGCAGTAAACAACACCCTCATGGTTGGATATGACCTAACTGTACCTGCCCTGTATATGTACATCCCACACTCATACAACATATATTACATTACCATAGCTTCCGTTAACCTTTCTACATACAGATGGCTACAGTCATTACACACATGCACATGGCAGATAGCATGCTAACGGTACATAAGGTTCGATATCTATGTTGACAGAGGTAATATCCCCTCTTTACTGGTCACCCATGACACCTATCATATCATACAACACCCCATGTGGCATGTATGTCTTTAGACATGTCCACCTACTGCAATGCCTACAAACATACCCAAATAACAGCACCATAGGAGCTACACAAGGCCTGTATTGACAGACTCAGGGAAATCCAGCTCTGCACTGTATGTTTCTGAGTAGTCACAGGTGATATGCTCATGATATGTACAGGCATGTGTGGCCACAGTCCGTACATATACCCCATGTCAACAATTGCAAGCCACGCATGCTGTGTGCTGTCTGGACATTAGCCTTTGTACCACAATAGCCAGTACATGCTGTGGTGAGATGTTTACAAGCCACAGAACTCGCACATGCTTGAATGAGTGTACTGCCAAGCTCTAACAGAGCACATTGCTGGCACTCTTCGAGTACACATGAGGTGTGTGTGGCAAATATGATGTGCTCACTGTTTACCATTACAGTGCCCTGGCTTCACCATGGCACTGTCAAGTAACAGTTTGTAGGAGCATGACATGAAATAATGCTGTATGTGCCACGCTGATATGTGCTGTTTAATATATGTATACTTGGCTACTCAGTGAAAGTGGTGGTGTCCTACCAGTACATGAATACAATATCCATTATGGTGTAATGCTCGGCTATGTTTCACACATAGTGTGGGGAAGGTGTGGAATGTATCCTCTTGTCCTGCTAGTGCACGTACTGATGTACACTGCATATGTGTACATGTATTGCTATTTGTGTAGATTCCATGTGTGTGCAGTGTCTGATGTCTGAAGGTGAATAATCCAAAAAATGGTCGGAAGCAAGTCCACAAAGTAGGTGTACGGAAATCTGTCAGCTCACAATAAGGCACCAGGCTCGAAAAATACTAATAACTGGAAATTTATTACAAAGCAAACACCAACAATGTGTAACACTCGTTTTCATCAAAAGTATGACTTCATCAGACAAAGCAATCAAAGGAACCCACAGGTTTAAATACTCAAGAGCTAATCACACAAATTGACAATTGAATCAAATTTTTAAAATCACAGAGATACTTTTTAAAATTGTAACCATACAATAGCAATTAATTCTTCAACCGTTTGAAGCAGCAATAAAATACTAACAAAAAATATTTAAAAATGATATAATCGTATTTCTTGTATATAAAACTGATGTATGTTCTATCTTTACACCAAACCAATGTGTTAATATAAGAATAAAAATAGTAAAAATGAAGATACAAATAAATGACGAGTGGTTATATCCTGTCAGATTTTAATTTCAAATATGGCACAATAGATATTGCTTCATTAAGCCCTGGAAATCTGTTGGATTCCAAGAGGATCTGCCAAAATGTCTCCCTATGGGACAATAATGTCTCCCATGGACCACCCCTGGGATCTTGAATAACAGAATCCAGGACGAAAAAAATTGTAAGTGGCATCTGGACATAATAAACTGTGCTTATAGAGGCGTTATTCGTCTAGTTTGTTAATATCGTATAGGTGTTCATACACCCTTCTCGGAGTTGTCTCTTGGTCTTACCCGTAGAAGGCCTGACATGACAGGCACAAGACCAAAAAGTGGG
>NW_025053022.1:0-10755 GCF_019279795.1 Protopterus annectens | reverse complement strand
GGAGAGACCACAGAGGTTTCTCACCAAGAAAATACAGGAATTACTAAAACAAGATCTTATATGAGGAAAGGCTGAAAGCCCTGGCATCATATTCTGAAGCTTTCCTACAGGGTTAGTGTTAGGGTGACTATTGCCCTTTCAACACAGGGGCAGTCTGCTACACATTCATAAATCAAAACTGCTTGCTAGGGGTCACTCACTCCAGGAATCTTAACCCTGGCCTTTGACATGAACAGGTCATGCTACCGGAGAATAGAGTACACTCTCAGACTGTCTCACTTTGCTGGAACAAGCTTCCAGGTGCATATGTAAAACAGATCTCCTCCTTGACGACCTCTTCCAAACTTTCAACATAGATCAATGGATGGGTGACATAAATTGAATCCTGGGGTGACAACCACATGTCCCTCTTAGACAGAGGAAGCCATTATTAACTACCATAGCCCTTATGTCTGTGAGCACCAGACTTGCTCACCTAACCATGACAGTTGGAGGCAACTTGAGGATAATTATGGCTGAAGCTGGCTCTCTGGGACCATTAGCCTAATAACCTTCCTATGAACTATATGAACCTATGAATCGGGGAAGACACTTGTCTCAACAAAAGCTCTGACCAGCAGTGAACAATAAACCCAGGACCACAATATTAAAGGAGACACATTGCAAATGTATGTGAACACCACACAGGGTTGTTGCTTGAAGTCATATGAAACTACCATTGAAAAATAGAGATGGCACATTATATGTATGTCATAGACGAGTCTGAATTACTGATGTCAACAAAATGGGTATACCATAACTCACACCTAGTATTGTGCAATAATATAACAGCAGCAGGCATATGTAAGCAAACTAAAATTGATATCACATGGACATATACAGGTATACTGTCATGCATAATGTAAAAGGCAACATGTTGAATAAACACCTACATTAGAATTCATCACTGACCATAGTTATGACCGAGCAAAGGACAGTCTTGTGCACAACAATGCAGCACATTAACACAAAGTCAATGACTGCTCACAGTCCCAAGGTACAATGGGGTTTCTCTATTGCTTTCGGAATATGTGAGACATGTACATAAATCATTGCATATGTACACCATTTGTCAAAATGTGCCAAATTATGTGAATAAGAAATGGATGTGGAAATGCAACATAGGCCAAAGAACGCATACGGTAATGTTAATTCATTATCATTACCATTATACATGAATGTTACATTGGCAGTCTATGCATTCAGTAAAAGACTGTCCATATGTAGCAGACACATTTATATAAAACAACATGGCATAATCAATGCCAGTACATTAGTTATTAATTTTACTTTAACATTTATTTACCAGGAATGTCAGACTTGGAACAAAGCCAATTTTCAGAGGAGGCCCAGGGAGAAATGCTCCAGACACATGTCTTTGTAATGTGGGAGGAAACTGGAGTTCTCAGAGGAAATCCACATGAATGCAGGGAGGACATGCAAATTCCACACAGAAGGCACTCCATCCGAAAATCAAACCAGAGAACCTTTTGCTGTCAGGTGACAATGCAGCTGTTGCACCACTGTGTTGTCCAGTATGGCAGTACATGCCACACACAATAGTATGCCAATGTCACAGGATGACATGTGTCATCCAAAACACAGCGCAAGGACCCATACCACTGTGGTATACGTAGAATATGGTCAACATGTTGTTTGCGAGTTGCTGTCAATACCACACATGTATACAGCAGAACTGTTAGAGCAGTAGCAGCATATTAACTACTGAAATCCATGGACAGCTGAATGTTAAATGAAAATGAACTCTGGTAATGTGTGTTAAGCATTCATTGCAACATAATACTAAATGTCACATGACAACTGCAGTGTATGTTTGGCTGTGTATCACATAAGCATGGCAGCAAAAATACAATGCATGTGAATGTGCATATAAAGTCCAATCACTGACATGGCAAACACCATGATAGCAGCATTATACAAGTGGATCACACAGACAACACTAATGGTGCTGAGGGATCATTACAAATGATCTCTTGGGCTATTTTCCCTGAATAGAGTCCCATCTAGCCCTTCCCATATCTTGGAAAGAATGCCCCATCATATCCCTCATCTGTGTCTGAAAGACACTGCCACCTTCTGGATCTGTTCCCAGTAATTGCCTGATTGGGGTGCTAGCATCACCTCTTCCTGGGTGCAGAAGAGATGATAGCAAGTGCAGCTGCAGCTTCCTCATTTTCATCCTCATCTCTGTCATGGTTCTCATTGGAGGACTCTGGTAGTGGCCTAGCATGCACTCTTCTCTGATGGGTGGGTGAGTGGGGAATGGCTGAGCATCCATGGGTTCCATGCTCTGTCAAGGTGAATCACAAGGCAAGAAAGACAGTACATATTCAAACCTGCTATGGCATGACTACATCACATACCCATTGTGACACAATGCACAGGCAGAAAATGGTCACTATGATACCTTAACATACGATATGGCCATAGTCAAGTATGCCACCATATGCGATGTATGTCAGTAATCAAAACCATAATAATAAAAAACAGATATCTATCAGGCTGCACATTCCTGTGAAAAGCAGAACTGACATTAAACTGAAACTAATGTCCACATCATCAGTCTAACAGACATTAAGTAACATTCATTTGACATGTGATGTCTGCATATAACAATAAAGGTATATCAGCATACATTGCAGGTGTAATTAAAAACACATTCTAAGATGAAATGGATTAAAAGATTGTGTAGGACAAGTATAATAAACAGATCTGTTGCTAGTGGATGGCTCATCCCGCCCTGCCATGCATAACATTATACCTCTAAACTGCACCCATGTTCACAAAATGTCCAGATTTTTGCCTCGTACTTTTGGACCATTTTCAAAAAAATTGTGGTTTTCTGGTAAATTAGTGGCAAATCATTAAGTATTGAAGTTAGAAAATAATGACAGGTATTTGAGTTTCAGACTTCGCACCCTTCAACAAAATTCATGCTAATGCAAAACCTGTTATTCTATGAAATTTTTAAGTTTGTAAGAGCACTATTTAAAAATTGTCCCAATTTTTGGGTTTTGCCCCTCTTTTATTCATGTATTTGTCCAGATCTTTTGCTCTAAAGGGTTGACAGGTACGCATAACATAGCTTACCAGGGGGAATCCTGCCATTACATGAACAGTTGTTTATCAGCCATCATTATGCATGACAAGCATGTGCACAGCCAACACACTTACATATCTTGACATTTGAAAAGAAGCATGCCATGACACTGTGTCATGCAACACTCACATGAGTCTACCTTCTAAAACAACACAGTGAAAATGACATCATAACAGTAGTAGTGAGGCTTACGCTGTTTAATATGTTTACTATATGCCTCAGTAAACTGGCCTGCAGATGTCTGACAGAATATCACCATTTTAATATTTCCTGTCTTGTGTCTGTTCCCTGCACATTCATGTTGGTGTGTGGATGCAAGTTGTAATCCAAGTGTCTGTGTATGTAATCTGTCATATGATGGGACTGGACAACATCTCAGGCTGCATTTTAAACAAACTTCAGAATGAACTGGCTCCTCACCTAAGCACTATGTTCAATCATAGTCTCACGTCAGGCTTTGTACCACTGAATGATGCACAGCAACAGTTATCCCACTACACAAAGGGGGAGCCACCACTGATCCTGGGAACTATTACCCTATTAGCCTGATGAGCCTGGTCTGCAAGGTCATGGAATGTATCATCATGGAACTCATAGACAAAGACATTGGTAACCTCCAAACTCTGGGCCCCACTCAGTTTGCCTTCTGAACCTGATTGACTTCTTTGAGGCAGTCACCAAAGCCATAGAAGAGGGTAAGGTGGTTCCCACAGCCTATCTTGATCTCCCCATGGCTTTTGAGACCATCCCCCATTCTGGAATTATATCTAAACTCACTAAACTAGATATAAATCCATATGTCACAAGATGGGTTGCCAACTGGCTCACTGACAGAACCCACACTGTAAAAGTTGCAGACTCCAATTCAGACTTCAAACCAGTGACAAGTAGATTACCACAGGATTCAGTCCTGGGACCTATCCTGTTTGGTTTCTACTCCTTTGAAGTACAGGCTAACACAGAAGGCCTCTGTCTAATGAAGTTCACAGATGACTGCAAAGTAGGAGCCATAGTCGATTCCCCAAATGATGTGGACATCCTACAGAAGGGCCTCACTGAGACAGATGCCTGGTGTCAGAGTCATGGCATTAAGCTCAATGCCAAAAAGTACATTGTTATCCCCTTTGGTAAAAACTCTGTACCCATGATCTACCTCATAAACGGCAGTCTACTTAACACCAAATGTGTGATAAGAGACCTTGAGACCCAGGTGGACAGTAGTCTCTCCTTTGATAAGCACATCACCACAGTAGTCAGGAAATCCTTCTATGTGGCACACCTCATTACAAAATGGTTCACATCCAGGAAAAAAGAGGTCATTGTTCCTTTCTATGTGGCTCTCATTAGACCCATTATAGAGTACAACGCTCCTTATGGAATGTACCTCACAAGACATCTGCAGCAGATGGAAAGGCCACAGAAGTACCTCACAAAGAGGATTACTGGCCTCAAACAGATGCCCTACACTGACCATCTCAAAAAACTCCAGCTTTACTCTGTAGCATATTGCCTACTCCAAGGAGATCTCTGCCTAACATATAAAGCTATGTTAAACCCAGAGCTGTTGGACATGCTATACCTAAAGAAATCCCAATCCATCCGAGCTACATGCTCTAGGGACCTAAACCTCATCACTGCAATAAACAGGACATGCTGGAAGGATAGATGCCTGTCACAAAGACTTCCTATACTCTGGAACAAGCTACCCATCTATGTCAAGCAAAGTTCCTCATTAGCACTTTTCAAGAAAAATCTTGATGAGTGGATGGGAAATAGGAAATACACCCTGGGGATCACTTCTGTGGCTCTCCTCAATAGGGACACAGGAAATTAACTTTCTTTGGTGGCATAAGCCAGGGAACCTTGTTGGCTAGACTTGCTTAGGCCCTTGGGCTGATGGCCTAGTACTTAGTTATGAACCTATGAACCTATGATCTGCATTATAACAGACAAACTCGCCACATTGGAAGGGTATCACTGGTATGCTATTACCTCTCCTTCATACATCATTGCTGTTACTCCCATTGTTTTTCTCCTTCTACCACTGCATTGGACAGCCACCATTAGCATCTCAGATACCAACAGCTAATATGTGTATGTATTACCTATTGTGTGTTTACCTTTGTTATAATGGCACATGCTGGCAAGTATGTGTTTAGGAATGCTGTATTTATGTCTTTGTTTCCCTACAATAATTGCATTTCATCCTTCAGCTGTTAGCTTCCTATGAGGACATGTCAGGTGTGTGTTATGCTTGCATTCCTCACATATGTGATGTATGTTGCATATGTAACATAGTTGATAATTCTCTGTTATATACGTTCCGTAGGTCATACACAGATAAGACCTCATGGTAAGTCATTATTAGCTGTAATATTTAGGTGAGATATATGTGACGCATGTGGTACTAGCATGTTTTTTTGATGTGCATCATCTGTCTCTTCTTTCAGCATGTCCACTGCCTTTATCCTTCATTAGCCCATCCACTGATCCTGATGTGGGATCTGATGCATCTCAGTATGGTAACATGACCACTAGCACACTTTTGGATACCAGATTTGGTAATACCAGTCCAGCCCAGATGGTGACAGTCGTAATGTGGATGACAGCTGTACCTCAGATGTGAAGGAAATATTATCCAACCATTCCTGTAAGAAAATCTCTTGGGAACATCAGATAGTTTACAAGATGAGAGGCCTAATATGGATCACAGTCTCATGTTGAATCTATGATGATGTTGACTCTTTACACAAAATGTTGATACTGCCTGACACAGTACATTTAAGTGTGTAGCTGGTGTGCATAGCCATGTTTCAGAGGGTGCCCATCTACTCCTACAGGCAAATGAATGTTTCCAGTGACATCATGGATTTGACAACCTGTGCTAACTCTCATGCAACAGGAGCTGAACAGACACAGTGAAGTCATGGCAGCATCGGCTGCCTAGAATAAAATCATGTTATCTATGGCATGGACATTGAATCCCTGGCTATGCCAGTACTACAGCAGTGTCGCAGTATGAGCATGGTTCTGTATGCCTTGAGTATGCATAGCTGAGTGCCATGTGGGAGAGGCAGGCCTCCTCTCAGCAGACCAAACCTTGCTCATTGAAGGCTTGAGTCTATGCTCCAGTGTGAAAACACCTATGCTGCCTGCCAATCCAATGTGGGCCCAGCAGTCACAACTAGACAGCCAACTCACACTCCTTCCCACAGTGCGTCCCTACATGTTGGCATGACACCATCAATTTCCTCTGTGGTGCAACCTGGGCCAAGTGTTAACATACATGGTAGGGTCAAATAGGACTGTGGTGTGAGCCATCACTCTGGGCACCCTAGACTACATCAGAGTAACACTGACAGTTGCTCCATTATGTCCTGTAGTGTTAGTCACACCCTGCCGTGATCATGAATGCTCTGCAGATCACTGATGATTGTCATTTGTCTGTAGTTGCTGTGAAGTCTGATGCCACATGAGTCTGACATTTTGTCTATTCATTGGTGACTCTATTTAGTACATTAAACTTTACCCATACGTTACATTGATATATGTTGCTTGGGATATTAACAACAGTTTTGCATTATGTCCTGAGTTGGTTTCCTGTTTTCATCTTTTAATAATGGACAGATAGCAATGAGTTTCATAGAGGCATGTCCCTTGTTCTTTGCCATTAACACATACACCAATATGAGTCCATATGCATACCTGTGTCACTTGTGGCCTGAGTTGATGATCCATGTTATGATAGATTTGTATATGTTCATATTGTTATATGCTGAATTATGTTATTATATCTGATGTTGTGTGTGTAATTCTACTGGGTAATTGTCATTATATGCAATCTGTGCTTCTGTCATGGGGCACCATCTGAGTATCAATGTTTAATGTGTGTGCTTCTGTTCATGATTCAAAGATGTGTGCCAGAAGTTGCCATGTTGCCTGGGCCTGGACTTGTGGTGGCACCATCCATCACCCACGCCTGTTTCTTTTGCCCCCTGGATCCTTCTGCCCTACCTCTGATAGCTGCATAATGCTATCTTCACACATCTTCAATACTTGGGTGTAGTTCATTCACACCTGCAGCTGGAAGACCACCATGTGTTGCTGTTAGCATATTGTCCAGCATGGCACACACAGTACTCATCTGTGCTGCCTTTTGAGGTGTGTATTGCAGTGCACCCCCAGATGTGTCCAAACATCTGAACATAGCTTTCATTACACCAAAGACACACTCTATGGTATTTTGTGTTGTTTACACTGCATTGTAGGCCTGCTCTGCAGGGTTTGATGGTTCTCTGCATGGGGTCATTAGCCATGACTTTAGTGGACAACCACAGACTCCTGCTTTGGGGAATGGGCATATATATTTTCCTCATGGATAAAGTTGACAGGGATGTCCTTAGATTACATCCTAGCTCTGTTCCTGTACTTACCCAGTAGTAGTCCCACAGATACTTCACCTTTCTGGAATGCAGACCTCAGACCACTTTCCCTTTATATGGCAGCATCATGGACATTTCCAAGGTGTGTTGCCATGATGTTTGTTATTCTTCCATCTACTGCACACACCACCTTGCAGTTCAGGGATGGACACCCCTTTCTACTGATGTACTGTAGCTGTTTGCATGGGGGTTTTAATAGGGATGTAGGTGCAGTCTATTGCACCAAGTACATGTGAGATGTTTGTGAGGTTATAAAACTATTGTATAACAGTTTGCCACTTCATGGCGATACATAGACAGTGCATGTAATCAACTACCTTGTTGTACACTGCCACCAGGAATTTTGACAGGATATGACTGGCAGGTATCTGTTACACTCTTACAGCATCTCTCATATGTCATTGGAATGTCCCAGATGACAATACACCTACGCTCAGACACACTTTCTTTTCAACAGGGATGTGGTTGCCCCCAGTGTCTGCACATTCGTATGCGGAGCACACATGGTGCACACAGCCTCCACCAGCTGCCTGTCTAGAGAGAGTTTGCTTAGTTGCAGCCTTGCTGTCTGTCTAGCTGGCTGCATTCTAGGCTAAACAGCCAGATCCTCCTCCATAGTTTGCAATATTGCAGCCTGTTCTTAGGATCATAGGAAGTTACTTGGCTAATGGCCCTAGGGCCCTTACAAGCCTAGCCAAGTTCTATCCTTATTTACACAATCAGCATCTATTGCCCCTGTCCAAGAAGGACACAGGTGGAACCCCCAGGGTGAATTTACATTTACCCATCCAATCATCCAGATTGCATTTGAAGAGGGCCAATGAGGTGCTCTGTTTGACATGAAGTAGAAGTCTGTTCCAAAGGTGTGGTAACATCTGGGAGACAAATCTGTCCCTTCTGCAGGTTCTATTAATGTCTTATACCAGGTTAAGGTCATTGGAGTAACCTGTATACCATTTGACTTGTGGATATGCAGCATTTCCTATAAGGTAGTGTCAGAGATTGCCTTCTATGCAAGGCAGAGATAAACTTTTGAGTAGTCTGTATGAAACAGAATAAAGTGACAGTGATTTCAGATGATCCACATAGGACAGATCCTGAAGACCTTGACTTTTCCTTGTAATGAACCTTTGTGGTCTCTCCAATGGCAGCAGGTCCCTTGGAAAGGTACATACCAGAAGAGCCGTTATACTCAATTATTGGCCTGATGAAGGAAGAGTACAGGGAGGTAATAACTTATTTTTTTCTGGAGGCAATGCGCTTGCTTATGAGATGAGCAATATAAAATGCCCTTCTTACCACTGTGGAGACATGGTGATCAAAGGTAAGGTTGCTGTCAACCTGTATGCCCAGGTCTCTCACCAGTGAGTGTGCACTTAGGGTGCTGCTGTTGATGTGATAGTTAGCAGGAACATCGCTCTCATCAAAAGGGATGATAATGCATGTTTTTGCCTTAAGTTTAAGGTCATGACTTTGGCAACAATCATTTGTTTGTGTAAGACCCTCTTGTAGGATATTGACATCATTTGGAGATTCTGTGACCACTCCCAGTCTGTTAAGTTTGATGAACGGGGAAGTCCACTGGGCCAGAAGAGCCCATTTTCAGTGGAGACTCGGGGAGAAAAGCTCCAAAACAAATTACAGTTACATTTGAATTTACAGCTTGTAGGTTACAAAGAAAGGGCAAAAATATATAGGACACAACAAGTAACTGCTGAACAAGTTAAATACAGTTCAGAGTGTGTAATACAGTATGTTAAAAGCTCAAGTGAGTAAAACATTTAAAATATATAGTAACTAGCTTATAATGGTAGGTAGAAGTGATCAGATACATAGTGTAATTCGTAGCAGGAGAATTCTATGCGAGTTGAGATATAGCTATTATTTCTTTTAGTTTAGGTGGTCTATAATGCATGGAGAGAGTAACAGAAGGGGTTATGGAGAATACCATGGAAGATACACAGTCCAAGGCAGCAAAGAGAATCTTAAGGAGTTGTGCAGAAAGAGAAAGGGTGGAGAGGGGATTAAGTTGGAGTGTGGCACGGGTCATATCCATTCGGATGATAGATGAGATAGTAGCTGAGTTTTAGAGTTGTCATCCTAGGGAAGGCTGCGAAGGGGGGGGGGATTCCATTTTTTGGCTATGGAGTAGGAGAGAAGTAGCTGGCCAGGAGGATGAGATGGCTTATGGATTTGAAGGAAATTTTGGTTTGTGGATCTGAGTTGGCAGTTGGGTATATAGGGTTTTAAGGATGTAGCCAGAGAAGGGCAGTTTGCAGGTTTGTAGATAAGTGTGTGAGCAGTGGTGAGTTGTAGGTAACTAAGGTATTTGGGAAGTTCAAGCCAATTAAGGGTGAGGAGGGAGTGGCAGTGGTGGGAAGAGTATTTAGAATTGGTTGCAAATTTGCAGATTTTGTGGTAGCAGGATTCAAGTTTGTTTCGTGGCTGATGTGTGTATGTTTGTGAACAAGGTACCTTACATTAGGAAGTGGCGAGGGGCAAGAGCGTTAGATGGCCAAGGATTTGTGGGTGTAGGGAGGAGGAAGTGGACTGTGTCTTGTAGAAGACCTAACTTTTGGTGAGTTTTTTTGATAGCATAGTGGATGTGTGTGTCAAAATTGAGTTCTTCATCTATGATATAAAGGTTGATACCTAGCTAGGTGAGTTTGTCAATGATGCCTGAGTGGGGGATAGTGTCAAAAACCATGGTTAAGTCTAGGTAGGCTGTATACACAGATTTTCCCTCATCCAGAACCTTTGTGACTGTCTCGACAAAGTCCACCAGGTTTGACAGGCATGATCTTCCTTTGACAAATCCAAACTGAGCAGGGTCAGGTGTTTGGAGATTACCTATATCTTTGTTGAAAAGGTCCATGATAATTCGCTCCATGGCCTTGCAGATGCAGACTTGTCGAGGCTGGTGGTCTATATAGTCCCCAGGGTCAGTGGAAGCACAACCTTTGTTCAAGGGATAACTGTGACCATTTTCCATTCAGCTGGGATGAAGGTGGTGCCCTACACTATGATTGAAAAGGTACTCGATAGTGTGTTGCTAATTCTTGTTGGAACCCATTCTGTAGGACACAGCTGGGGATGTTATCAGGTCCCATAGATGCTGCTGTGTTTTGGCCTAAGGTGAGCATTTATGACCTG
>NW_025053021.1:0-11266 GCF_019279795.1 Protopterus annectens | reverse complement strand
AAAAGAGTGTTTCAGTGGAAAAATACTTAAGTATGTACTTCAAGTTTGAAGCTTTGAGCACCACAGAACTTGCCCAGCATTTACAAACCTGGAAACCTAAAAAAAAAAAGGGCAAATGAAAACGAAACCAAACCACCACATAACACATCCTACAGCTCAAATATCTTAATGTATTTCAGCCATTTGCACAGCCTACAAAACTACAAAACACAACTTAATTGCTTGAACCAAGAGAGGGTGCCAAACCCAAGCACAAAACACTGAACACCTCTAACACCCACTATAAGAAGTACCCCAAATCCAAGAGCCAGAAGTAAATGCTGATAATCTCGGCTGCTTTAGTAAACACAAGAAGAGCCACATAAAAATAAACCATGAGACTCATGACCACCTCAATGCCACAAATGACAACTTCTCGTCTCTACAGTATATATTTACCATAAAATATAACAATAATTCTCTTCTATTACATGTAACTATTGTATGTTGCCACACATCTCATAGAGAAAGAGATGCCAAAAAGGCATCCATATATTTAAATGCTAACTATACACACTACTGTTTAAATATACCAATCGGTTTTGATTCCCATCTAGTAGTAACAACAAACTCTGTAAATAACTATAGCTGCACTATAATAACCAAAAAAGATGAAATTAATAAATTACTTTTTAGCAACATCATGAAACACTGAAAACACCCTTTTTACCCAATTATGTAAGCCAAATGCAATAGAACTATTTGATATTCATTTTAAATAAGAAGATTAAGATTATCCTCGATTCTTTCATTTCAATCCTCCGCGGTAAGACTTAATAAGTCTTACTCGAGGCTGCAGTTGAACGGCTTGACATCAGCGTTAGCCATGAATATTCATGAGGGCATGCTGACTCAACTGTAACTCTTGCACGGATTCTGGAGTGAGGAAGAAGCAGGGGGCATGTCCGAGGCTGCCGAAAGCAGTCTAAATGTGCACGCCCTGCAAGCAGGTTATAAAAAAGCAAAAGGTCAACACAAAAGAGCGAAGTTCACTCAGTAATGTACTTCCTTGCACCCAACACCACACTCCCTGACACTGTAAACCCTACATGCCACCGGCTAATTCTTGGTGGCAGGTAATATAAAGTAAATAATTATATATATTTTTTTAAATCCACAATATAGCTGCCTGTATGTGCTAACAAGTGTAGGTAAGCGCTGGGTGTGCTCCATTGCTTAGCTAGAGTTAAGCACCCTGACATGGGAAGAGCATAAGAAAGAATGTTTTATGCAAATCGCATCTCAAATTGCAATAAGCGTGAATAATGGTAGAGCCAGCTGCATGTACAAAGAGAAGGCATTCACGGTTTGAGTCTCACCACTACCCTTCTTATTTATGTTTTAAGTTAGTATTTGAAATAATACCAGAAATATATGATTAAAATTTTATTAAAGCAGTGACATGGCCAATGTATCAGTGAACAAAATATATATGATTTTAGAATTTGGACCCAGATAGGCCTGGTGTGTTAAGCCAGTAAATTACTCTCCTTTTACAATAGCTAAACAGAGGTGCCCATAGTTTAATAGCACTTTATCCAGCTAAACAGAGCTGCCCATATAGTTTAATAGAATAGCGCCTTTACCCAGCTAGCTAAACAGAGTTCCCATAGTTTAATACTGCACTAACTCATCCAGCTAAACAGAGTTGCCTATATGGCAGTTTAATAGCCGCTTTACCCAGCTAAATAGAGAGTTGTCCAAGTTTAAAAGCACTTACTCAGCGAATGTGTTTGCGCGGACGTGGCGCCACCATGCCAACCAGGGCACGCTATAGGGCATCAGGGAGCAACATAGAGCTAAGTTGCTTAAACGCAGCCACACCCCCCTAGTCTGTCTAGACAGTATTAAAATAAAAGAATGACAAGGTTCGAACCCAGGACCCTTTGCATCATAATCAAAGTACAGAACCACTAAGCCATGACAACATATGGGAAGCAGCCACTATTAACATTCATAAACTTACGAATGGTAGTTTAACCATTACTAAGCAGGTCTGCAGTCAGCCGAGAATTTTACAAAATGGCCAATCACAAAAAAGTGCGGGAAATGTGGCATATTTAAGCCCCATAGGCAGGAATACTCACCATAACTGATTGTAGCTCACATCTGCAGTCAGAATGGCATAGTAAGTGCAGGAGAGAGGTTCATGCTTCCACTGCAACGCTAGAGGCATTGAGGAGTCCAAATACATGGTTTGGCTCCTTGTCCACCGCTGTCATGAGACAAGACTCCTGCAGGGCGGTTCCAAGGGACGGAGTACAAGGCAGAGGCTTGGGAACTGGTTAAGCTCATGACTACTGCAGTGCGCTACAGGCATTCCCTGGACTGGTGAGCAGGTCTGAGAGATCACCATGCAGACCTGAAGAGATAAAGAAAGCAGGACCAGCCTGGAAATCCAGTGGATACAGGAGGCCCTTGGGATGCAGAATGCCCCCACAACTTGAGCACATGTAGCCACTCGAATGCAGTATGTAAGAATTGATAATGGAGTATGTATAATGGATAGGTATGTCTCCAATATCCCTTCTATTTACTTTACAGCTGCAGGTGACCGTATAGTAAATCAGCAAAGCCTTATATTGATAGGCTGCTAAAACTGCTTGCCCACCAGGCAGGTTTTTCAGTGATTATTCTGCATGTATTGTTATATAAAATATGGGAGAGAGCATGAAAGCAAAGTGTTGTAGTCCAATAAAACAGTTTCATAGAATTGCCTGAATATGTTCTCCTCTGCATGTACTGTCAGATAAAAAACGTCAGAGAGGCAGAAAAAGAGTGTAGTAAACCCATTAAGAAAAGGTAACATATGTGTGGAATTATATCTCTGAAGGCACTTTGTCATATAACATAAGTGAGTGAGTCTTGAAAAAAGATTGTTCTAACCTATTAATAAAGGTATAATATGTCTTGAAATACCATGTCTGTCATAGTAAACACTGTTAAAACAAATAAAAGGAGTGGAACCTGTGGAAAAGTGTGCAACATATCATTAATAAAGGTCTAAAACCCAGAGTGTGTCTCGCTGTGTCACAGAGTCTGAAATGTTGTTGTATCCTTGCATTATACAAACAGTACTGTTTCTGAAAATGTGCTGATGACCCAGAGTTATGCAGTCCTGGCATATAAAGTGTGTGGGATGGAAGCAAGCTAGTAGCTGTGGAAACATATATATACAGTCCACAATAGTCAGTTACTGGCTGGTACATGAATAAGTAAACCTGGCACACAACGGCATGTAATTATTCACTCAGAAATGTGTGAGTGTGTGTTAAAGAAATGCAGGGAGTTCTGTACAAATCCAGTGAAAAATGTCATGTGAAAAGGCATCCCAGATATGTAGAGTTAAAGAAATATAAATGCAAACAAGAAATATGCCAGAAAATAACACCTGCATCCTGGACAGTTAGTATGTCAGATATAGGTCAGGGTATTATATTGAACTAGCCAAACCCATGACACAACCTCCAATGTATGGTGTAAGCAAGTGCAATAATACAGGTAAGGGGATTATGGCCAACTGCAGTCACTGGGAATGTAGTGTAGACTGAAAAGGTCATTATAAGATATTAACCCGAGGTTTTTCTCTTACACCCCTACCATATGTGCATAAACCATGCAATTCCAGCTTCACCCTCAATGGGTATATGTGTAATCTTAAATTCTCTTGTTGGGACATATGTCCTATTGTTTTATAAATCATTTTGCATTGATGTTGATACATGTGCCCTGTTCAAACACTTCTCCATGTTCATGGTGGCCTGTATTTGCTACCAAAACATTGTCCCCTGCATGCTGTTGGAATATCCACTGTCATTCAATATATGCATAATGTGTTAAGTGCTTGCTGTTCAACTGTTGGAACCTTAGTGCAAGTTGAGTTAATGGGAATATTACTGCATGTGCTGTTACAACTAATCACAGCAATGTGCTGTTGTTTTATGTGTTGTAATTAAAACACACCTAATCACAGAACGTATGGAATATGCTAGCAGTCCCAGCGGACCCACCTGTCCTCCTCAGTTAGCAAGTGCACCTGGCACCAGCAGCTCCGGTGCTCCAGCCCGGGCTCCCCTCCTCCGTTGGTCCTGTGCCACCTTCGGGTGGAAGTGCTGCAGGTGATGGGGCTCATCCACCCATGTGGGAAGTAATGAGGCGGAGAAGTGCCACCTGTCACCCTTTCCGAAGGGTCCTAAGACTGTAGGGAGATCCAGTGGGTTCAGTCGCTGATCCTATATGCCAGCTTGAGGCTAGAGTGGTGCATCTCTTGGGTGAGCCTCCCCGCTCCATCCTACTCAGCCTCCCCCAGCACAGCTTCACCCTTGGGGCTGTGAAAGAGTGCAGTGGTGGGCACGCTGCCCATGGGCGGGTGGGGATCTCCAGTTCCACTGTTACCATCCTCAGGTGGGCCTGGCACCATGGGCTTCATGCGAGCTTCAAACATCCTTCCCCGTCCACATTGTGTTCACCCACCCCCATGTGTCAAAACTCTCTCACCTCCTGTATGCATCTTGTTTGTCTTGTCTGTTTACCTCCCCAAATATACCCTTACTTCCCTTACCCTCACATTCCTCTCACCTGAAAAAATAAAAATAAAAAAAAGGGCAATCTTTTCCTGAAGAAAATTATGGCCCCATGGCTATTAGCTGCTTAATTCGCGAGCACACATATCCACTGGGATTAATACAAACTGATAATTCTAATCTCTGGCAGTACAAACATATTTCATGGCTGTCTCTACCCCTCTCTCAGGGGTGGGGCTGGGCTCTTTAAATTTCACATCAAATTCTCCCCCTCATACATACATGCACAGCTGTTAAGCTGGTAAAAATGGGCAGCCATGGACCTTCCCCTACCACCCATTTACTCTGCAAGTATGCATCCCTGAGTTGGTTCCCCTACTGGCTCCTTTCCTCTTTGTGCCCCCTTAACACTGCACTTCACACTCTCCTATCTTCCCATTTTCTTTTAACAAAGAAATGTTCAGCACGGGGCTAGTTGGCGGGGTAGGCTTGCTTTTAAGCAGTAGTTAGTGCAGGGGATTGTGTGAGTGGGTGTGTGGAGCTTGTGTGCGCTTAGAGTAAGCATCAGGCAAACCGCCAAGACAAACCCTGCTTACATAATTGCTTGGGTAAAAAGTGCCTTTTAGTCACTCTTGTATACAGCAGGCCGCTTTGCACTGCTCAGCAGCAAACTAAAATACCCCTTTTGTCAGTCTCGAAACCTGGGACCTTGGACACATGAGTCTGCAAAATGAAATACCACTACACTCACATGTTTTGGCGATATTTTTAATAACTCGGTGCTGAAAATAAGCAATATATCAAGTGCATTACCATGAGTGAATGTAAACTGGAAATAGGAATGGCGCAGCACAAATCACGTTACTGGTAGGCCTTAAATCCAGCAGGTGTTGTGGGGTTGCATGACATGCACTGTGAAAAAGAGAATCAGCCATGCCTGCTTAGGGAAATAAGGTTTACAGTAGCACTTACAAAGCCCTACACAGTATCAGAGCAGGATAAACTTGCTGGCATATTTTGTATAGGCTCACTTTCGCTTCAGTGACCAAGCAATCCCAATAACAGTGACTGCTCTACGCGATGGCGACCCTGGATTTTGTAAACAAATGTTGGCTGTGCCCCTCTGACTCCCCTGTTAAAATGTACTAACAGTAGGCAGCAGAAAAAGTATGTTGAATCTCACTTAACGACATTAAATGTCACAATAAGTGAGTAGACACCGCTTACTGCGTCAGAAAATGTAGTAATGACCATATGCTCTGAATCCCCAAAATCCCAGACACCCTCGTGAAATGTCTGAACTCATACTCACAGGTGTAACTTACAGTTATATCTACCCTTCCCTGAGGCTGTCTCAAATATATCACGTGAGAAGTATCTGAGGCCTGGAAGAAGTTTGCAAGAAACATTGGCTGAGGCATATCAGCTTCTTTGTTCCCATTTGTTACACACTCTGCAAATAGCTGTAGAGATAGAATCCCATGCTAGCATGCCCTTATGCAGAAGTACAACTTTAGAAATATCAAAAAGGATAGCAGCCATGCAATGCACTGCGCAACCACCTGTGCGTGACAAATGCCAGCTTGTTCAGGTACTGAAAAAGAACTGCTGTGGTAATTGCACAGTTCAAAGAATACTAGGCTGACCTCCCCGTCTACCATCTGGATATGTCCACAGAGTGGGGGGCTACTCAGACAGACTGCACAAGCTCCTTCGCATAGACTTACAGGAACACAGCAACTCTGCATGTTCAGCCGAGATAAAGCATCACAAGATAAGCCGCTAAATAATGCACCCCCTGGGCGTGTTCTGCACCCCTACCCAAAGGTACTATATACTACGTGATAGTCAGGCACGTTCCAAAGGTGTGAGCAGACATACAGCAGTACAGAAATATGTCCAGTTGTCCTGAGCCCAGACTGTGCTGGTGTCAACCCACAAACCTGGCCACAAACTTTGTTCAGGAAGTGAGTAACGTACTAATGACAGTATAGCAGTTCACAAACAGTGCATGTGCCTGATACATTCATAATTGGTACGACAACATACTTAGCTGTCCTCACAATTCCCTCTCCCCAGGAAATTTGGCGAAGGGTTTCAAATATCCCACCTAATGTATTGCATATGCACAGCTGTTGCTGGTAAAGAAATGGGCAGCTATGGACTTTCTCTCCACACCCGCCATTTGTACATCCCAAGCTGGTTTCCCTGTCAAAAGGAAAATATATACTCTTTAAAATGATCAATACGAGGTACACGCAGGTTCAGGTTAAGGGCACCCTTTTAATCTTGCAGCAAGGGAGAACAAAAAACGTGTGCTAATACAGAGTTCTTGTCTGACTAGAATCAGGAAATGCACAAGCATCTTTATACATTTTCTAATAAGACATACGCTTGCCTACCAAGCTGACGTGAGTGAATCACAAGTTTTATCATCATCATTTCCCTCAGTAGTGATTGTTTTTACAATATTCTCCGTTTTGTCCTATCACCTTTGTGAGAAACTTCCTAAGTAAAAAAACAATGTGACGTAGCCTTACTAATTTCACTGGTTAATAGGATATATGCAATGTTACTCATTCAAGTTACTACATGGCTAATTTGGAACTTTGGCACAAAAGCAAGTATATAGATTGCAAGTCTCATTTCCTCCAACAGTCCTTTGTCTATGTTATCTTCTTAACTTCTTACATTGCTGTGCATGTTCTCATACTCGCTTCAAAAACAGAGCTGATTGTTTAAAAATCATTACATTACAGAATATAGCATTGTTCATCTTCATTTTTTCCTTGACCTAGCAGATAATCAATCACCTGCTTCCTCAAGTACATTTCCAAAAAAAGGCATAAACATGGCGAATATTGCTGTACTTTAACAATACTACTAGGTTAGAGGCATCTTGCAAGTTTCAGAAAGCACTGCAGTCGTGCTCTTAAAAGCATCTTTTAGGTCTCATATGAAACTCAACTGTATCGCATAAATAGTGCATTATTATAAACTAGAATGAAAAGCGTGTTAACTTATTTAGTTTCTAATCAGCATTAAGCACACACATTAATACATATTTTCTGACACCCCCGTTATACCTTTAATTCTATTTTCAAGAATAAACAGTTTGCTTCTTCCTCCTAACCTCTCATTCAGGATTTACTGATTCAAGAGTCATTCGGTTTAAACTTATGAAAGTGTTTCACATTTCAACTATTCTTCAAATTTCAGTACTTTTGATACCAAGTACTCGAAAATGATATATCTATAAATTCTTTGATTAACTTTTCATGCAGGAATACCTAACAAATTCCTTCTCCCTAATAGGAGTAATGCAAATGGCAATCAGGATGTTCATTGGGATAGAAACCACCCTAAACAATTCCAGAAAAAATCACCGTCAGTGGGTTTGGGCCTGGTTTGGTCATAGCCGACACTTGCTGGATCACCTCAAGATGGTTGTTTGGCTTCGTGCTGGTTGTCAGAGATGTAGAACAACATTCTTCTTTTATTAAAGTGCCCGTACCACCTCTGCGCTGGGTGAACTCCAAAACATACGGTTCTGAGCTTTTCCCACAGTTCTCATAGCATTCAGTTCATCAGTCACTCGTTGAGAGCAGAAAAAGTTGCATTGCTCATAACGAGAAGGTTAGACAGTTTTTCCTCAGCTCCCAAATTGATTTCCTTTCTTTTCATATGCGAGAGCTATGCCCATTACATGATATAATGGTGTCACTCAGAATCCTTAATATTGTCAGTTTATCTTTGTTTTTTGGAGTTATGGTTTCTCTATCCTTGGATTCATCTCTTTTTAGTTCTTGAGACTAACTAGGCTGGACTTCCAGGTTTGATGCTGACTTGCCAACATTTGAATTTTTCCCTGAGGCAAAAGCTGCAGTGTGTCCTTATGGCGAATAGGGTAACCAAAAAACAACTGCGGACCAATTCTCAGGTAGCCATTTATATATGCCTAGTCATTTTGTTTCGTTGTACAACTTAATGACAAGGTTTTGTCCAGTTCAAAGTTCTTAACCGGTTTACAATGACCAAATAGATCAGGATGCTCGCTCTGCGATCTCTTAACCGCAGTGGTTGTGACAGTGGCCTAGTGCAGTACTTCCCGCCGAACTCAGTTCTTTCTCTTCTAACCTTCACCCCAGACCCATGTACCAGGAGCTGCTGCTTTCGATGGTCTGGTTTGCTCTTTATCTGAGCAAATTTAACGACAAAAGTTTGTTATTAAAAATACGCCTCCTATACCCTGCCAAGCAACTGTCCAGCCTCCCTGCTCTGCAAACAGAGGAGTTTCCATTGAGGTGTATAATACCCTCCAAACAGAACTTCAAAAGGTCAAAATCGCGCATTTAGAACAGATTCTCATGCTCAACAGTACCCAGAGGTAAACAGTGCACCCAGTTCTTTGTCTCACCCCAATCAATTTTCTGGCTTGCTTTCAAAACCCCATTATGCCTCTCTACTAATCCACTGCAGATTGCAGGGGTGGTATGTAATGATTTTCAGAGAAATCCCGAAATAACGACTAAGTTGTTATATAGTTTTAATTTACAAAGTGTAATGCCATTGTCCTATAAATCTTTTCCGGTATACCGTCAAGGAATAATTTCTTTAACGGACTTTTGCAACAGTAGCTGCATCTGGATTTTAGTTGGAAAAGCTTACCCATTTGGAAAAACATATCTATAATGACAAGGCATACTTTTATTTTGCATTTGTTCAGTTTCTAAAAATCCATACATATGGAATGGATATGTGGTGTAAACTTTGCTTAGGTTTTAATGCCCCTTGTCCATGATGCTTGTTACAAACATGGCATGCTGCACAAATATTTGTGTAGTTTGTAACCATAGGTAAACACTGATTCACTAACTGTACCATCCTGTTGAGACATGGCACTCCATGGCTCAACAAAGCTGCATATCTAAACAAGTTAGATGGTAAAATGTTTCTTTTCTTTGAGCTGTACAGTCCTTTCTCAAGGATTGCTTGTTTTATCCACTTTGTTTTTCTACATTTGTAGTAAGTGTCTGCATTGTTTTTAACATTTCTAAGTCTAAAATCTCAGATGGTTGTAATTCCTCACCAAAAGAAATATTCTGAAGCAGTTGCTGTTTTGCAGCTGTATCAGCTCGTACCTTTGAAATTCTATCCTGTTGTTTATGAGCTACATAAATAGCTACTTTCTGAGGCAACTGAATAGATCTAACAAATCTAAAATAAATTGTGCATGGTTAATTGGTTTACCAGTAGATGTTATTCCTCTATTTTTCCACTGCTGCGCAAAAAACATGTACAGTAGAAAAAGCATGACTGTCAGTAAAAGTTCACTCTCTTACCTTTTGCCAAGGTACATGCCCTCAAAAGCAATCAATTCTGCTGCTTGTGCAGATAAGTTGTGGTAAAGATTTGTCAAAATTCAGTATCAGAAACTACTGCATACCCCACTAGATTCTGTCCTGTAGGACCCTCATGAGCCGCAATAGTATGTCACAGCATCATCCAAGGAACACAGAGATCTTTTCTAGGTGTCTTTTTGCTCAATCTCCTGCAGGCAGCAGTGGTTTGCCATCTGCAGGGGTTGGGAGCAAGTACGGATTCAAAGTTGTGCATCGCTCAATTGTCATATGAGGTTGGCTCAACAGTAGTCACAGGAAAGATGTCTAGCAGGAGAAAGATAAATTTTTCTGCAGTAAAATAATACTGCATGAGGCACTCTCAATGTGAGAGGATGGAACAATACTACTGAGGCTGAAGCCTGCACTGCAGCCCATACTGCTTG
This sequence comes from Protopterus annectens, assembly GCF_019279795.1. Lineage (NCBI taxonomy): Eukaryota > Metazoa > Chordata > Ceratodontiformes > Protopteridae > Protopterus > Protopterus annectens. The sequence goes on along the minus strand of NW_025053021.1, from coordinate 919 downwards.
TACACACAAATGCCACTGGGTCTCTGTGATGAATAATAAACAGGGCATTGTTTGTCCCAGTTGTGTTAACACTGATGTCATATAACCTTGCTTACAATCTACAGTTTGAAAAATGTTATGATAGTTAATCCAAAACTAAGGAGAAGCTTTTGCTTCAGTTGCAGAAAGCTGATTCTGCTTCTGGTGTCCACTGTAATAAATCTTGTGCTGCCATTAATATCTTAGTCATGGAGCAGATTCCAAGGCATAGTTAATAACATGTTAGTAGTACCAGGAAGGACATAATTTCCTTCTTCAGTTGGTATGTGCTTGTATTGCTGTTTTCTGTCTTCATCTAATATTCTGCCTTCTTTGTATATTACATATCCCAGTATTTACTTTTTTCCAAAGTTTACTTGTTTTTGTTTACTGTCCTTGAGTGGCTAAAAATTGTAATAATTCTATGGTATCCTCTCTGCATTCTTGTTGGGGCTGCCAGCAGAATGTCATCTACATAAAGTAAACTGATGCCTTTTGGGATAAACCAGGTTATTGCCATTTCTTGTGCAATATCATTGGACTTTCACAATATCCTGGTAGTCTTATATGTATACTTTTCCCTGAAATGTAAATGCAAACCAATGTTGGCTGTCAGGGTTTATCGGTATTGAGAAAAATGCATTATATCTACCACAGAAAAATACTTTTGTTGAGGTTTAAATCATTCAATAAAAGTGTGATCTGGCAAGTGCCCTGCATAACTGCCATTTATGCTTGTAAATCTTGGACCATAGCCATTCTCCGTTGCTTTCCTAACAGGAAATAAGTGTATTACATGGTGAATCAGGAGATTCTATCAAGATTCTTCCTTAAGTAAGGCTGCTATTATAGGTTTGATTCCTATTTCTGCATCCTTTCTTAAGGGATACTGTTTTTAGGT
>NW_025053020.1:0-10194 GCF_019279795.1 Protopterus annectens | reverse complement strand
AAATTTAAGCCATATGGATCACCAAATTAAGAAGCATTAGAGGGCATGGGCTGAATGAGTGCATCCCTATAAAACCTAGATTGAAGAAGAGGCCCCTTAGGAGGTAGTAATATGATTTTAAAATGTTTTGAGTATTAAATGCTATGCATGTTTTTCTATGTGAAATTAAGTAAATTGTATTGATATTGTGTGTTATAGTGTTGTTTAATGTGTTAAGAACATGTGTTTTAAAATATATTTAAATATATATGTTTAATGCCTTTAAGATAATTAGAGTATCTCAGAATGTGAACCTATGATGTCAGCTGGTATAAAGGTGTGCAGTGCTTAGTATACACCTGAAGAAGCTTATTAGTGAAAGCGCTTGTGTTCAGCACTGAGTAAAGGCCTTGTTGGATATCTACAGCTGTCAGCGTCCTTTTTTCTATTTATGTTCAGATATGGACTACTTAAACCCGGCTTGTCCAACATTGGTAGTTTATTCCACAACATAGGTGGACATTGGCAAACACTAGCGATGTGCCCTAGGCCATTTCTAATGCTAGTCAGAGAGTGGTGTTTTGTCCTTCACGCCACATTGTAACTGGAGCTTGCCATGACATGTTACAGGGCAATGGGCTCTTGGTTCACCAGACATAGACAGTACGCCCCAGGTAAACCTACCCATCTTCATCCATCGCATCAAGATTCTCTCGGAGGAGCCTACGGCACCCTCTGCCAACCGTACCTGGAAACAGAGCAAGGTCAGCAGGATATCGGGGCATGCGCTTTGTCCGTAGTGTCAGTGCCAGTTCAGGTCTCTCATGCATAGCTCACTGCCATTCCGATTAAAAATAAGATGCTACGTTCATTGATTCCAGCTTGGATACAGGCTTGATATCGTACCAGCTGCTCCTGGGTGGGCAGTATGGCGGTGTGTGGAGCCGTAGCTATTATCAGTAAATTACATGGCATCTAGTTCTAAGTCTTAATACCCCTGGTGAGGTACTTTTTGGGGTCTTTCCAGCTGATGAGGGTATGAGGATGCCATCCCCGGTGTTTTGCCAACAAGAATTATGATACCACTAGCGATGACTGCATTAACAATGACCTCCCCGATCTAGATCTGACCACCTTCAGCAGATTAGGCGGTATATGGTATGTTTCTGTAACCACTACAGCCATTACGCTCGGTCCAATGCAAGATCTCATCAACTTGTGTCCCCAGGTCTCTTATTACATCTGGCGCAATTTAATGGGTTGGGCACCGCAAATTGGTGGGCACTTACGCCGCATATCCGCCAGAAGATGATGCCCAATTAGCTAGCTTCATCATGGCTATGGCACCAGCTGTCTGTTTCGGGTCCTTTGTATTTAAATAAGTTGAGGGATTTATATGGGTGTCAGTTTAGGTCCGCAAACTTATTCATTAGCCAGTCTTCCTAGCGTTGGCTCCGAAACCGCGGTGGATATATACACCAAAATAGCGGAATTGTATCCGGTTTTGGGATGCTGTAGTTATACCTGGTTCGGTAGTCTCCATGGATGCAGCATTTGACCATGTCAGTTCTGGTCTCTTGTCTGGTTTGCAACCTCTACTGACATAGGGGTTTATAATTAAGTTAGAAGTATTCATAATTGTTCACGTATTGCGCGTGCCTTTTGCAAGGTCCGTTAGGCTGTGTGACCACATTCCCCATCACTGACCTTGAATAGGACTGGTTGCCGCGTCGAGCTCCTAAATATGTCGAAGGGGCAGGATCTGCACTTAAGAAAGCCACACACTGTAGGGTCCAGTGTCAGTAGGTTGTCCCCTAAGATTCGCGTCTGAGGGGTAAGAAGGATCTTTTCTTTCCATATAGTTTTTGGCAGAACAAGCTTTTCAGCACTAGTGCGTAGATTGTATCCATTCAGGCAACACCTGTAGGAGAAGGACTCATCAGTGATGTAACACTGCTCTTTCGGTTTGCATATCCTGTGGTAAGGCCGACATTGAGCAGTAGTGTTATTTGGCATTCCATTCTTCTTGGAGTCCATGCTGGATTCAGCCCAGGACACCATCCTCATACCATATTGATGCTGTGTGGTTTTAGCTGTAGAGCCATTGTTACCGAACGCAATGTCAGGGCTAGCACCAGTTTGCATGATATTTTGCATCAGAGGGCTGCACCACCCAAGTTTCAGGGTTGGAAGTGCTGCTGGGTAATGGTGTCGAGGTTGTTTGCAATATCGAGACTGATACATTGAATTCCCATCGTCACCATCAGTTAAGAAAGCCTTGTGGACATCCCAAGTGTCCTGTACAATTTGTATCTTCATAGGTTCAGGGTTCATAATTTAGGCTAACGCAACTTGTGGGCAGTTTCCAGCCAGAGTGAGTACGCTGTGCCCTCGCTATGTGAATATTATGGCCATTTATGATGCATTTTATCGGTGCTCTCTGTCTTGGATGTACACAGTGAAGCCATTCCCAGGTATCTACATCATCCATCCACTTGGCAAGATTCCTGTTGAATATCCTACCATGATCCCATTCCAGTAGGAGCCTCTGGGTTATGTATCTGTCCTCCAGCACATCCTATTTCATTATGTGTTGAGGCTAAGATCTCACTCCTCACAGCCCGGGAAGGATCTGAAGCCTAGTGGAGCATGTCCATTACTCCCGGTGCTGGATACTTTGCCAACAGGCATGCAACACTTCCGCATAGTAGTATGTGACCGTACGCAGCTGGGGCCTGCAATGGTATATGACATTTGAGACCTTTACCCTCTTTGGTGAGGTACCTGACGCTCTCTAATCCTGGGTTTGCGCCGGTACATCCAAAATGAGCATTATACCTTTACTATGGTCTGATAAAGAGAAGGTGAAAGGGCCAGACCCCCTGCTTAATTTAGGATGCGGAATCCTTTCGCGATACACGGTGTCCAATACGACAGTCTCCTCGTGCAGTCACGCTGGCACCAAAGGTCAGCTACGACAGGCTACCGTCCACTGGTGTCCCAGTAAGCCCTTAATACTCCTTCCATACATAAGCAGCGACACCAGCGTGGTAATTCGGTGAGTGCCTTGTTTGGTGTACTTCTGGTGAAAGACATCTACTCAGTCCTGTGGCCCCCAGGACGCTGAGTGTGGTTCCTGTGTGTGAGAGTGTAGTCTGTAGTGCCACAGACTGTGCGGCATGCCGGCCAGCAGTTAGGCTGGCATGGGTGCTCTCCATGCTTTGCGGCCGTCATATCTGGACGGTGGGATGTTCTGTTTCGAATTATGGATACCCTCCTTTTATGTTTTTCCGGTGGTCCTTTGCAGCGGTTTTGAAGCCATAACGCATTGTATGGAGGTATGCCAAACTGCGCTGGTGCCGTAAGAGCCTTGCTGCAGCTCTTCGTCACTCGCAACGGATATCGAAGGCTCGAAGTACTGGAGGGCCCGGAGCATGCATGCTGAGGTTTACATGTCTTGCATTGGGCAGCATTACCAGCGTTTCTTCCATACCGCATGCTTAGTCTCCGCTCGCCTACGAAGGCTCTTGGCGGAGGTGGCAAGAGCTCATCAAAACCATCGGTAATAATATAGGTGCAAGCCGGACCATAGGTGGTTTACCGCTACATCCCGCTAAGACAGACATTGGATCCTCTGGACTGACACCAGTAATTGTGCCACTTTGTTAAAGCTGAACATTCAGGTTTTGAAATGTGGTGAATTACCCTTGTGAGGTGGATGGCTCAGTACACAGAATTTCATTCAACTACATAATCGGAGAGCTCATCTATGTTCCTTTCATGTAGTCTTGGAGGTACATCTCAGGCCATTCGTCAGGCGCTTGATGTCAGCCGACTGGGTACCATATTTCACTTCGTTTGGGGTGACTCCGTATAATAGGGTAAGGGGGTAGAGTATTGTAGCCTGGCAGCCATTTGAAATCTTCCCTTTAACATGTGAGCGGACAGCAGCAAGTCTGACTATGGAGTCACCTATCCGTAATTGGTATGCGTTGTTTCTCCTTCCTGGCTCTGTGATGTTTTGGCATTGTTTTGTGGGTACTATGTGGTTACAAAAGTGTGTTTGGAGAGAAAGTGTTGCTTAGGTTGCTGGAGAGGTGTTGTAATGAATGGAATGTTTTTCAGTTAGCTTTAGCTTAAAGGTATAGGTCTATGTGATTTGTTAGAAGCGTGGTTACCCTCCTCCCGACTAGTTTTGACAGTACTAAGCTGAGCTGTTCCGTTTGGGATAAATGGTTGCATCTCCTCACATATTTGCATTTCTTTTTAGAGTGGAGGCTGTTCGTGCACATGGGGCAAAATTGACAAGTTCTCAAGATTCCAGACCAAATCCCGCTTCTATTGCAGCCAGCCTTAGGATTGTATGAGTGCATGAGCCCGCTGCCATACCACTGATCAGTGATTACTTACCTTTTATGTTTGCCTCCATCATGTAGTAGCTTCCCTATCTCTTGTATTGGTTTTAATGGTTGGTCCACCTGCCGGATGTATCAGCGTCACGGCCCGGTTTTAATGGATTGCATAGTCCATGCATCTTGGCAGGTTCATTGTATAACAGGTCTGAGGTTTAACGTATTTTGCGTAATCTCGCAGAGGTTTTTAATATTCCACATCAGCTTTAGAGGCAATCCTTTTGCTTTACATGCTTTTGCCGGTTTTCTGGGCTAATCGTGGTCAGGATGTGTATATCCCGTGTGATTACTCTGGTCTTATCCAGGCCCAGTGAGGGGATACAATTTCATCTGCCATCCAGTACCCATGTTGATGATTATCACATCCAGTATGAAGCTACCTCTGATGGTACTGTTCCTGGGCATTTTAGTTTCATGGATCGTATGATTTGTGGAGCGTTGGAGCTTGCAATGGTAGCCCAGTCTATGTTTGGGTGAAGGTAGTCACCTAATATAATAGTCGGAGGGTTTGATATATTCATATCCAATAAAGGTGTAAGTTCCAGTGTTGATGGTAGTCTGTAAGGCTAATGAAGGCGTTTGTTTCACTGTTACTTTTGACCATGGCTAGTCCAGGCGTCAAGCCTTGTTGTGGCACCAACCATAGAGCATCTGAGTTTATTGCGAAATTCTGGAAGTTTGTTCCTTACGTTTGAGCCGGGCAGCGCTGCGCATGAGGTGTAACCTGGTAGTGTTAGTGTTGCGGAGTTCCTCGACGAAGTTTCTAACGCGGTAGACATATATCAACATTCTCCATGTTGGAGAGCTCGACTCAGCACCGCCGTTTAGGACTTCAATAGTGTTGTACTAGGTTCGTTGGTCCCTTTGCAGATACCTGGCGGAGGGTTAGTTTTTGCTCCTTACCTATTCCAAGGTAAATTGTGGGTAACAACAGCCCCATAGGGTTCGAAGGCGGCCAGGGACTGATAGGTGCACGCCACCGCTAGCAGGTGGAGCATCATGTCACGCTCAAGTAGCATGTCATCCTGGTAGCTCGGCAAATATTGAGATCCTTTGATGGCACAGCAACATTTCCGCGTTTCAATTATTGCAACATCGGTTCGTCGCTGGTATAAATGCAGTTTAGCAGGTAGATGTTAGTCAGGGTCATCATTTGCATATACCTACGATTACATTGTTTTAACACATGGCATCTGCGCCTGTGGTGTTTTGCGGGTTGCCCCGCCGGATGCATACCCCCTGCGTACATGTTTGAGAGCAGGTTGCGTCATTTTAGGCATCCCCTGTTATTATGCTGAGCGAGTCAGAGAGGGTATCATCTCCCCAGGGTCCCTACTGAGCCAGTGCGTATGTGCTATGACGCTTTGCTGTGCGCATACCAAGTACGCCTCCTGCCTCCCATTTCGCAGAAGTCTCAGGTTGTTCCTCCTCCCGAACCGCCTCCAGATGGCCTTGGCAATGGTGGGGTGCCGTCAGCCCGCCCATGCCGCTGTCCCGCTGTGTTGAATTTTGCCATATTAGCGAAGCCAAGGCACACACCACACCACATGTAGTTGGTGGAAAACAAAAGGTCTACTGAGGAAGCCCAGACACCGAACTCCGATTTATGCTCAAACACACGCCTGCCAGTATGCTGTGGCTTCAGCGCATTATGGCTTTTCCCTGTTCAGGCAGCGCTATAGAGGTCATTGCCACGGCTGAAGTGCATAAACCGCATCCCCACTAGGGTAGTCCATGGGATCCCCATTGGAAGGTTCAAAAGAAAGCGTGCCGTTAAATGCCAGATGTGGGAATCATGGTAGCTCCCAGGGCAGCCATACCCATTGGTTAGGCCCCTGTATACCCACATCCTGGTGCAGCTGATGGAGGGGAAGCCCTGGTTGCTTTTTTGTGGCCCCACCTGCTCACCAGTTGCGTTTTGATGCGATGTGTGTGCAGTCTGGCCAAACCACCACTCCTCAGGGTATTCCGCCATTTGCTGGAAGAGATGATTAAGCTGGCCAATACCTCCACGGGTATTTAAATATACATTCACCGGGAGTATAGTGAATCCAGGAACTGCGCAGCACCTCTGGAGGCTTAGCGACCGCATATCCCATCATATCACCAGCTTGAGTCTTAGGTACCAGTACAGCAGTATTTCCGCCCGCAACACATGCCCTGGTTTCCACTGGGATGGGTTCCCCTCCGTTGGTTCTGTGTGCGAGGCGTGGCCCAGCAGCCGGTCACACGCCGAGTCCTCTGTCCACTCTAGTGTTCCTACCTTATTCCAGCCTATGTGGGTTCATGTAGAATTCTGAGCTGTACACCTTCCCCGTCTCCCTCACTCTGGGTTGTCTAAACACATTCACACCTCCAAAGGTGGTTATACTTCTTGCGTGACAGTCATAGTGCAGCCCCATATTTCAGTTCTGAGTCTAGTTTTTTCAGTTTCTACCTAATAGCTTCTTATTCCTGTCTCTGTAGTGTCTTGAGAGGAAACATCCTGCACTGCTGTTTGCGGTGAGTTTTAAGAGCTTGGCTATGCTACTATTCTGCCTGTGCAACGCCTGCTTCTGGTTTTACACCTGCTAGCTCCAGTGGCCTCCAAGGAAGCCCCACAATTTGCTTGTTCTTTTTCCTCTCTGTTCTCTCAGGGGTATAATAACAATACCAGCAGGAAACATGCTCAAGAAAGCAGCCGCCATAATGCCGCATACGCCATTTCTACATGGTTTGAGGAATCTTCTTATTTGCTAAAGTCACACCACACCAGCGCGAAATAACAGTCTTAGAAGTCTGCCAACAGGCCCTTACGCTCAGTCTGCCTTTACACGCCACACACCTCCGCCCTACTGCGTTCTCATGCATGCTATCATTACTTACGCACACCCAGCAAGAAACTTTGTTGTAAGCAACAGTGTACACCTTCCATTTCTTGACTTTCCCATGCTTATCTTGTGGCACTCCTCTTTCCATGATATGTGTCTGACATCTGTCATGTAACACTGACCTCCAATGAACTGCATTTCTTTCTGCCATTCCCCCCTGTGATGTCACCTATCTCCTACTCTGTTCCTCCCCCTTATGTAACTCTTACACTACTCAGAATGTGCTCATTTGCTATGTGACAGTGGGATTCAGTATCCTAACACTCATTTACATCAGATTGCCTACTAATGCTTAGTTACATGTCTTAGACTCAGCTTCCCCCCTTAGCAACCACTAAACGGTGGCCATGTTGTTTTTGGTCTGCTGGTCCCTGCATTGTAAATCCATGTATTGCATAAAACCCACATTTGTGGGTTTATAACCTTCATTTTTATGTTTTATATAGCGCAGCCCGTTTGCGCGGGGCTGCGCTGCGAAAAAAAAATATTTATTTCTCATATTTGCATCAGGGTACCTTGCCAATGGCCACATATTTGGCCATTGGCATGCTGCCTGACACATATGCACCCTTTATTTGGAGCTGACATGGCTCCATTGTGTTTTTTGCAGAAACGTACTCAGTTGTCAACTGAGTACATTTCTGCAGCTAAAACGGCTCTTACACGGGCTGGTTTGCTTTGGATCACTAATCTGCCTCATTTGCATGCCTTTTGGCTGCAAGTGAGGTGATTAGCATATCCACCACCCGTGTAAGAGATGTTTTAGCTGGTCTCTTACATGGAATTTCGGGCTGTTCCTGGATCGCGAGGGCTGCATGGAGTCTTACACTACTCTTAGACTCCGTGCAAGCCTTTGTGAATCCTGCCCACTGTGTTTCAGTTGTGTTACTTAAAAGTTGTGAAATAGTAATCCCTTTGTAGCAAAATTAGATAATGCTCACATGTAGGGATAGATTTTTTTAATACTTTCAAGGGTTCTAATCCCGCTATTATCAATGTTTTACTGACTATTTTTGTAGACTATTTCACATCATTCCATTGGCTAAATGCTGTTGTGATCTATCATTATCTTCTTCTGCTATAAGCTACTTTGTCCCTGCCTCCATTTCACCCTGTTGATGTATTCTCTACCTTCTGTACAATTATTCTTTCACTTCTGCATTTGCCCAGTGTCTGTTGCTGGGCAAGAAATGCAAATAAGGCTTAATGCAAGTACATGTCTTATGGCAATATCTTATGATTTTATTTCCTGCAGCTGCATTATTCTGTTGCTCTTCATGCTGCTGTGCTTAGCTATGTATTTTAAGTTAAATGTACTTTTCAACAAGCTGAAGAGTTGGAAGTACAGATTACAGTGGTCAAAAAGATAATCAAGATGAATATGTACATTCATGTTTGATGAAATCTGCTTTCAAATGTGAACTATTAGAAATATAACTTCTCTCCCTTTCTTAATTTCTCCAAACCTTTTGGGTTTCTAATACGATGATGGGAATGGACCCCATTCCTAAGTCAAATTACTATTAAAGTTCATGAAATTAGTATTGTTTCACTCTTTGATGTCAGCCAGTAGTGCTCTTCACAGCACCCGCAATGTTCCATTAATAACTCTTTCTGCAATTTTTATGGGGTTACATGTATTGGTAACATATCTAAATATGATTGTAGATTCTTTTTATAAGACCTGTTGTTCCTACTACTATTGGAACTGTCTGGGTATCTTTCTTTCACATTGCTCTCATTTCTGCCTGCAGATCCTGATATTTTATGACTTTGTGTCTCTCTGTACACAAGACACTGTAGTCACTGAGTGTGGTGATTTCAATGGTCAATACTACTTTTGTCTTTTTTTCATGGATCACTGTATCCAGTTTTCTAGCATCTGTCTTTTGAATTGTTGGTAATGGGTGATCCCATATGATATATACTTCATCATTTTCTATGATGCTTTCTGGCTTATGTTTCCAGTGTTTTTCTGCAACTTCAATACCATAATGTTTCCCATATCCCCAGTGCAACAGTCTGGCCACATTATTGTGCCTTTCAATATATGGTCCTTCTGACATTAGTATGGCATAACCAGCAGTGGGGTGTGCAACTGTTTCCACTTCTGTTTTACAAAACCTACATTTGTCTGTTTCTCAATAGACTTTGTAAAACAGGGTGTAAGCAACCCACTGTCTTGGGCCGCCAATATTAACCTTTCATCTCTTGGTTTGAATTTGCTTCTCCTTAACCATTCCTGTGTTCATTCCTTATCAACATGAAGTTCTTCCAGAAGTTTTCTATACTTGCAACTATATTTATTCATTTCCCACATTTCTTGCCTTCTCATCTGGTCCTTCAGCTTATATTCTTTCTTTGTTTTTTTGATGCATTTAGTTGCTATCTGATTTTTATCTACTTCTGGTTAGATTTCCATTCCCGATTAATGGCAATATGCTTCTGCTAGACTAACTAATGAAATAATTTTAGATTTTTCTCCTCATGTTTCAAACTTTCACTACATTTGCGTCTTTTGAGGTCAGCAGATATGTGAGCAGTCCCACGATTGCACATCTATACATGTAATCAATTTTAAGGAGGGTCATACCTCATTTGGAATGGGGAATATATAATCTTGGAATGAACAGATTTTTATAAATGATTTTGTGAGCATGAAGCATCTTTCTTGTTTTCCTGTCTACTCTACCCAACACATTTGGGGGCCAGTCAGTCACTCCAAAACTGTAAGTTAGGACAGGAAGAGCAAACTGGTTTATAGCTTGAATTTTGTTCCTAGATATCAGCACTGTTTTTATGATTAATTTAAGTCTTCTAGCGTATTCCTTACTATGTTTTTGCATATGTTCATGTTTTATTGTTGATTCTTCATCAGTTCCCAAATATTTATATACTCCTCCTGCTCAATTTTTATTTTTTATTTTATTTTC
>NW_025053019.1:0-11143 GCF_019279795.1 Protopterus annectens | reverse complement strand
GCAAATGCCTCTCAAACTATGTAAGACATAGAATGCAGCATGTGACACTGTGCACCTTTAAATAATGTCATCACCTCACTAGCAGGTCCTGCACTATAAGGATGAAAAGTGACACTTTTCTCTGAGCCTTACCTGTTGCCACATCCATGAAAACAGTTTCTTTCCCTGTAGTAATCAAAGTGCCATTGAAGCAAACAGTGTAATGAGCCACAATATGCTTTTTTCACACTGACTGTCTTCTGATTGGCATGGGACTCTGTATAAAAATCCAGCATTTCTCAGTTTTGCAGCTAAGATGCCCTGTATACTGCAACTAGTGTGTAGTACAGTGGGATGTTCTGAATCTCACTCATTGTGTAAGTATCTGTCTGTTAATCCCTTCCCTCAGTATAACTCACTTTCACACTGAGAATGGTTGGAGTGAGCACAAGACATAGTAATGACTACATTTACACAATATTCGCACTCTGAACCACATACTAAATATGCATATGGAGATGGCACATACTGATATCTCTCCATACCTATTTATTTCCTAATTACATTTTTCCTTCCATAACTTAACATGCTTGCTAAAGTGTCACATCTTTGTCAATGATTCATGTTTCTTCACAGAAAAAAAAACAAAGACACTGGAACACACATGTAATATAATACCTTTTATTGGACCAACACCGGTTTTGGAATTAGTTTCTTTGGGAGTTAATAAATGATGTTATATACAATACATAAACATCACCTTGTGACTAGAAAGGGAAGTATAGCACTCATTTCCAATTGGCTAAAAAAAAAAGAAACTTGAAAAATTCTGGTGCAGAAAAAAATGTACAGCTGGGATGTTTATTATGACAGGTACATTTCAGAGACAGATACATTGTGTGTGTGTGTGTGTGTGTGTGTGTGTGTGTGTGTGTGTGTGTGTGTGTGTGTGTGTGTGTGTGTGTGTGTGTGTGTGTGTGTGTGTGAGATTGTGTGAACCAGAAATTGTACAAGACCAGTGGCATGTTAAACTAGAGTCAGTGTTCATTTAGCAGAGACTGCTCTGACATGTAATTTGACAATACATCACAACACAAAAGATGTGTAGGAAGATTAGTCAAATACAGACAAGGAAACAAGAATGTATAAGGCATAATTTGTTAGTCTGTCTAAGCATGCGATCTTTGTGAGATAGATGTTTTGGTTATCATAAAATATGAATTAACAAATGTGTCCAGTTCACAGTGATAAATAAGGCAGATCCTACCAGAGAATAAGGTTAGAACATAAAGATGTAACTAATCTGCAGCCTGTATAGTGTACTAATTGCACACATCAGCCATACATTCTAATCTTATATCTTAATTTTCCTTTTCTACAGACAGGTGGGTATTTAAACACTGTCCCCGGGATTCAGCAAGCTCTGCATGGTGTGCAGGAATAGTGCAGAAGCTGTGGGAGGCAATATGGCTACCAACAGATCCAGGAGCAAGCTGCCGGGATATGCACAAGCACTCCTGCACTATTTCTGCACGGATAGAACTTTATGCAAATTACCCCATTTGCAGGTGAAAACTATGCAAATGAGGTGAATTTGCGATCCAGGAAGCTGGCAGCCAGCTGTACAGGACTAATGTAATCTGCAGAAATGTACTCGGTTAGGAACCGAGTACATTTCTAACAACAAAGCAGACCATGACAGCTCCAAATAAACGATGTATATAATGTGTAAAGCATGCCAATGGCCAAATATATGGCCACTGGCATGGAAAACAGTTACAATACTAAAAAATAACTTTATTTTTTGTCTGATTTTGGCCATTTAAGCATAGGGCAGCGACGCACAAATGGGATTGGCCTGAAAATAAAATAAAAAAAACTTGAAATAAGCATTCTATCCAAAATCACAGTTTTGCTATTATACTCAATGGCAGGCAGAAGACAACATGGCCAGTTAATAGTGGTTGCTAAGAGGGAGGGCTCAGTGTCAGACTTGTAGCTAGGCATTAGCAGGCAGTCCTATGCAAATGAGGGGAATGATACTGAATCCCAGATTCTCCTTCATGGCTAGCCTGCACCCAACCATGAAGGTGCAGAAAGACCATGGTGCAAGCCTAAGAGCTAGCTGACATCATAGAGGGGTGTGTCAGACATACTGTAAGCTTAATGAAGCCCTGTGGCTTGAGTTTGCCCTTAGCTTAGCAGAGCTGGGAAAGATGTGCAGCAAGTAAGGGTGATAAAGGATAGTGAGAGAAATGTACTCACAAGAGAGGAGAGTGTGTTGAGTAGATGGAAAGAGTATTTTGAGAGGCTGATGAATGAAGAGAATGAGAGAGAGAAAAGGTTGGATGATGTGGAGATAGTAAATCAGGAAGTGAAACAGATTAGCAAGGAGGAAGTAAGGACAGCTATGAAGAGGATGAAGAATGGAAAGGCTGTTGGCCCAGATGACATCCCAATGGAAGCATGGAGGTGCTTAGGAGAAATGGCAGTGGAATTTTTAACTAGATTGTTTAATTAAATTTTGGAAAGTCAGAGGATGCCTGAGGAGTGGAGAAAAAGTGTTTTGGTACCTATCTTTAAGAGTAAGGGTGATGTGCAAAGCTGCAGTAACTACAGAGGGATAACATTGATCAGTCACAGCTTGAAGTTATGGGAAAGAGTAGTAGAAGCTAGGTTAAGAAGGGAGGTGATGATTAGTGATCAGCAGTATGGTTTCATGCCAGGCAAGAGCACTACAGATGCAATGTTTGCTCTGAGAGTGTTATTGGAGAAATACAGAGAAGGTCAGAAGGAGTTGCATTGTGTCTTTGTAGACTTGGAGAAAGCATATGACGGGGTGCCTAGAGAAGAGTTGTGGTACTGTATGAGGAAGTCGGGAGTGGCAGAGAAGTATGTAAGAGTGGTACAGGATATGTACGAGGGTAGTGTGACAGTGGTGAGGACTGCAGTGGGAGTGACAGATCTGTTTAAGGTGGAGGTGGGATTACATCAAGGATCAGCTCTGAGTCCTTTCTTATTTGCAGTGGTGATGGACAGGTTGACAGATGAGATCAGACAGGAGGCCCCGTGGACTATGATGTTTGCAGATGACATTGTGATCTGTAGTGAGAGTAGGAATCAGGTTGAGGGGACTCTGGAGAGGTGGAGATATGTTCTAGAGAGCAGAGGAATGAAGGTCAGCAGGGCTAAGACAGAATATATGTATGTAAATGAGAGGGAGGGTAGAGGAATGGTGAGAATGCAGGGAGTAGAGTTGGTAAAGGTGGACGAGTTTAAGTACTTGGGATCAACATTTCAGAGTAATGGTGAATGTGGAAGAGAGGTGAAGAAGAGAGTACAGGCAGGGTGGAATGGGTGGAGAAGAGTGTTAGGAGTGATTTGTGACAGATGGGTACCAGTAAAAGTGAAAGGGAAGGCCTACAAGAGGGTAGTGAGACCAACAATGTTATATGGGTTGGAGACAGTGGCATTGACAAAAAGGTAGGAGTCAGAGCTGGATGTGGCAGAGTTAAAGATGTTAAGATTTGCACTTGGTGTGACTAGGATGGATAGGATTAGGAATCAGTATATTAGAGGGTCAGCTCATGTTGGACAGTTTGTAGACAAATCAAGGGAGACGAGATTGCATTGGTTTGGACATGTGCTGAGGAGGGATGATGGGTATATTGGGAAAAAGATGCTAAGGATGGAGCTACCAGGTAAGAGGAAAAGAGGAAGGCCTAAGATAAGGTTTATGGATGTGGTGAGAGAGGACATGCAGGCAGTTGGTGTGACAGAGCAAGATGCAGAGGATAGGAAGAAATGGAAAGAGATGATCCGCTGTGGCGACCCCTAACGGGAAAAGCTGAAAGATGATGATGATTAGCAGAGCTAAGCAAGGGAGTGTGTCTGAAGCTGACAAGCACTCTTTACATTGGCTAAGTGGGTGCGCGCAGCTCACCGTGTTTTAAAGGAAAAAAAAAGTAAAGCAGGAAATAGCAGTTCCGTGCACATCTGAGCACTGTGTTTGTGTGGCACACCCCTGGGCTTAAACAGGAAGGCAATGGGAAGGGAAAACAGCAGTAGGAAGTTAATCAAGAAGAACTAGCATAGCTGACAGGTGAAATAAATCACAATCAGCCAATTACACAGACAGCAGCCCAGCCCAGCATACCACTATAAACTATGCAAACACCTTTCCCTCTGTTTTTTCCCACAAACTCTACACCACCGGTGCACACAAGCAGGGAAATGTTACCAAACAAAAGCAACAAAATGATAGGAGCTGCATTCACTCCCATAAATCAACATGTGGAAGAGGCTGAGGGTGGTGAGGATGAGAATGCTGATGACCAACCCACAGTGAGGAGAAGGATAAGAGTGTACAGACCTAGGGCAACCTACCAGGGGCTACATGTGCTGGAGATATTGGAGTGCTCTAGGGTGGACAGGCACCTCCTACAGCAAATTGTTGAGCTGTGCCGGCCACATCTCACACACAGAACAAACAGAGGGGAACCCAACCCAGTGGATACCAAGGTATGTGTAGACCTAAGAATACTAGCCACAGGTACCATCCAAAGGCCAACTGGGGATATCATGGGGATCTCACAGGCATCAGCATCCAGGGTACTCTACCAGTTCCTGGAAGCCATGTCAGCACATGCCGGTGAGGACGTATATTTCCACAACAGTCATGAGGCGTTGACCAGCAATATGCATCTATTCCACCAAATAGCCGAATACCCTGAGGTAGTGCGTGCTATAGACTGCACATGCATATGCATCAAAGCACCACCTGGTGAGCATGGTAGGGTCTACATCATCCACAAGGGCTTCCCCTCTGTCCACTGCCAGGTCTTGTGCGATGCCCAGGGCATTATAATGAATGTGTGTGCTGGCTGCCCTGGAAGCTATCACGACTCCCACATCTGGCATATGATGCAGCTGTACCAGAGATTTGCTAATAGGGATATCCCTTACAGCCACCTAGTGGGGGATGCTGGTTACACACTGGAACCATGGCTGATGACACCTATCAGAAATGCACACACACACAAACAAGAACTCCATAATGAGGCACACGTACAGACCAGAATCATAATAGAGTGTGTGTTTGGGATGCTCTAGTCATGGTTCTGGTGCCTGGACATATCCGGTGAAGTCTTGCAGTACTCATCAGCTGCATGTACCCAAATTGTCATCGTATGTGCCATACTACACAATATGATACTGCGGAAACAGCTGGAGCAGGAACAGCATGGGGCATGGCCACACAGGCCCCCACCATTGCCAAGGCCTGCACAGACACAGAGTGACTCAGAGGATAAAAAAACCTGAGCCTGCCCCAGTAGGCAGAAGGAGGCATGCCCAGTATGCCCGGGCTGTGGCAAAAAGGCAATGCATAGCACATACAGTGACACGGTAGGAACCCAGGGAACGACACCTCTCTCTGACTCGCACATACAGTAAAAGGGATGCCAAACATGACACTACCTGTGCTTAATCATGTATAGGGAGTGTACTATGTGCATCCGACATAGTCAGCCTTCCAGCACCATCCTCAATACTGGCACAGCCACACAGTAATTCACTTTCCCTATCAATTGCCGAATGGAGTAGTATGTTTTGTTACTTGTATCTATGGTATGAATGTGAGCATGCAAGGGAATCGGGTGGCTGAATGGGATGGCAGCAGATAGAAGACACCTATAGTGACAGCATGAAATCTGTAACAAATACTGGTGTCACCATAGTAGCCAGTACTAGACAAGGTGACAAAACTCACTGCAGGAAATATGGTGGGCCAAAGGAGGCTCACATACCTAACAACAGTCACAGCCAGCAGGACAGGTGTAGACAAACACAAAGAAAGGCTGTGTTAAGGCCTCTGATTGATGGCTATGGAGAACATCCTCCCTCCAGACCTACACAGACAGACTACAACAGGTCAGGCAGTGGGATGTTAGTTCTGAATGGTAAGAAGTCTGAAACTGAAATGTAGGTCAGTCAAACCTAAGACCTGTAGTACACTGATATGCCTCTATTCATCATGATAGGTCAGAATACAGAATGTAATGGAGTACCTGAAATACCAGCATAGTCATAGCAAATGTGTACAAGTGTCAGGTGTGCCCCCCCAATCCCATGTAGAAATGTAGTAACATGTATGTGTAGGTATAATAACAGTGGAGCACAGATTAACTGAGCAGGCCAAAGTAGCAGGATAGATTGTAGCATGTGTACAATATGCAGGACTGTATGTGTTAGGTTGGTGTGTGCTGTATATTGTGTGAGAGTGGTCAGTATGTAGGCATGGTGAGGTTTGTCCTGGTGGCCATTGGCCAGTACTGCCAATGACAGGGCCAAGTTCTCACAACTGCAGTGCCAAACACATTGCATCCCAGACAAACACATTCCAGCAGTAAGCCATAGTAAATGTTTGGAAATAATATCTGTCACCATATGAAAGATGGACATAGCATGAATGCGGGCTCAGACATACAAACAGTACACAGGTGGAAGTACCCCAGATAGACAGTGTATAATATGCTACTGTCAAATGGACACACCTTTGGAATTTTACATGCAGATTAGCAGCACATTAGTTAGGTTTGTAGTATGGAATACCGATGTCATCTGGCCAAACACTGGCAGACCACAAAGGTCACATGGATGAAGTATTGAGAAACTGCTGATGTCCCTACACATGCCAGCATACGTGGAATGCCCCATACATATCTGTGAGTCATATGCATGTAGTGTCCATAGCACACATGCACCCAGCTCACTCCACCATCACCCACAGGTACCTCTCTAGTCTTATCCCTGCTGTTGGGAATGAGCACAATATGACCCCCACCTCTGTATGGCAATATCCAAAGAATGCAGCATGCAGAAGAGGTGTCCCATGCAGGTGTGTCCCTAGCTGTAAGCAGCACCCTGCCAGCATCCATACCACTGGATCAATAATGACAGAAAGTATTGGCATTAACACCTTGTACACCTACCATGTCACCCCCAGGGGAATATAGTGTCTTGCAGTCTGGGACTGTAGGAGTGACACAATGCAACGGCCTGCTACAGCTGGCCTGCATCACTACCAAATGGCCTACAGTCCTTTGCCAAAGGCCTGTGTCTCACTCGTACTGCCAGTGTATGTTATGTCATGGACTCCCAAATATCAACATAACATAGTCAACAGAATCCAAATGCAAGGCCAGTTGGACAAATCCCAATAACATGTCCACCATGTCCTACTGCACAAACTGTGGACCAGCACCAAATTACTGCTGGGATGAGGTGATAACTATAGGGAACTTATCAGATAATGTTTGCATAATGTTTGGAAGAAGATAGAATAATAGAGGGGGGGATAGGAGCATGGATGGCATGGAGTGTGTGAAGTCTGAAACTCAGCCATGTGCACATACTATCTCTGCATGCAAACACAGGAATGGGTGGCAACAAACCTGCTCATAAACCACAATGTGAAGGGGTAATGTCCAGAATTATGACCCCTGCCTCTGGGTAACCTGTGTGAATCTGTACAGTTGTGAGGTATGGCCACAGCAGGATATGGCCATACTGTCATGTTGATGGATGTACAAGCATGGGATCCTCAACCACAACTGTACCAAGGTGCTGAACCATTTACACAGACCCAACAGCAGGTGTCTGCAGGTTCCCCTCCAGAATGGCATGATTGTCCAAGAATATGTAGGCTGCAGATCACAATACTGGACACAGCTGCATTCACCCTGTGATCTACAGGACATTACTGCAAGCAAATATGTATGCCTGACAGTACTTGATGACATAACACATCACAGTGTAAAACAATACATATGTCTGAATATCTCTGCAAACATCAATGCCATGTAGCAGAATCAGCACAGACACAATTACCTACAGTAACCCACTATCCTTTGCCCATTTTGACCCCATATTGTCAACCGATCTACAGATATCCTGCAGAAACAGGTTGCTAGCTGTAGGTGTAGAACACAAAAGCCTGCACTGGAGTACAACCTACCTGGAATGGATTCACACATTCAATACATAAGGTCATACTGGGTATGCTCCCACACTTAGAGAAATGAAGCCCATGTCTGACAAAAAAATACTGAAAGGTCATACTGGGCATGCTCCCACACTTACAGAAATGAAGCCCATGTCTGGCAGCAACAGTGGACTATACATATCTGACAGTCACAGATGTTTGTGCACACACACACACTTACAGAAATGAAGCCCATGTCTGGAAGCAACAGTGGACTATACATATCTGACAGTCACAGATGTTTGTCCGCACACACACACTTATAGAAATGAAGCCCATGTCTGGCAGCAACAGCGGACTATACATATCCAACAGTCAGAGATGTTTGTGCATACACTCCTCATTACACACCAGTCATGCTTTGCACACACATTGGATAGGAATACATACATATATCCAAGGACAACACAATATAATAGGCCAAAATTACACACACATAAATATGTGGAAGAGAGTGACAGACAGTGACAAAGAGCATCTTATCATGAGGCCTGTCCCACTAAGCACACATCCAATTGGCTAAAACCACATGATGTGCAAATGTCAATCACTGTAGACATTTGCCTCTAGTATCCCTCAGCACTATAGTGTCTGTGGTGCTTGTGATAACTGTGTAACATGACTGTACAAGTCAGTAGTCATCTAGCAGTTGTATACACGTACCTGTGAAATATAAACCTATGTGTGCCTGAGTGTTGTGTGTCTGCTTCCAGATTAATGGGTTATGGCCCATGCACACACACGCACTCCCCATTGCCCTACTATGGCAAGCCTGCTGGTGTCTTCACCTTGAGGAAATACATATTTGGGAAAGGAGTAGCTCTATAAGCTCTGTGGCACATGCTATAAATGCATAATGCTATACTGTGATGTACTAGTTAGGTAGGAGTTCTAATTCCAAACATGACAACTGTGTGTGTGTGTGTGTGTGTGTGTGTGTGTGTGTGTGTGTGTGTGTGTAGGGATCAATGCTTTTGAGGCCATTCATACTCACTACAATTTCAAATGCCCTACTTTGGCAGGGATCAATGCTTTTCAGGCCATTCACACTCAATTTCAAATGCCCTACTTTTGCAGCAGCCCTGCTGATGTCATTCACTTTCGAAATACACCATACAGGGAAAAAGTAGCCAATAATCTTCATGGCGCATGCTTATAACTGTGTGAACCAGTGCTTTGGCACTGTGATGTACCTGAGTTAAGAAGTTGGGTTCTATTCCCCGAACATGGCATCTGTAGAACTATGTGTGTTTGTCTTATTGTGGGATCAATGGCACTAAGGCCATTCACTTACTACAATTTCAAATACCCTACTTTGGCAGGGCTGCTGATGTGATTCACTTTGAAATACACCCTTTGGGAAAGCACTAGCTTACTGTAATCCTATGCCACACCGATCCATATAAGCTGTGTAATGCTGGAGTGTGATGTATTAGTTAGGTAGGAGTTCTAATAATCCCAGACATAGCAACCTTCGGTGTGTGTGTGTGTGTGTGTGTGTGTGTGTGTGTGTGTGTGTGTGTGTGTGTGTGTGTGTGGGATCAATGTTTTTATGTGGCCATTCCCAGTCACTGAGCACTCCTAAAAATGGAGAACATTGATATCTGTGCGTATTGAGACCTGATCCAAGGCTCCAGAAAGCACCTGCAATACTGGTACAGCTCTCACCACACCTGTCGGCCCATTAGAGGCCAGGACCAAAACAATAAAGGTGGAGGTGTCACTTATTCACCAGGATATTCCCACCAAAACCAGGCTACTTGCCCAGCAGATACATCTGAAATATCCCTGTTTTAATTAACAGTAAGTCAGACTAAATCCAAATTGAATAGCTTGCTACAAATACCCCATACCCCAAAAGATTCCACGACACCTTTTGAAACATGCTAGAAATATTATGATACAACCAAACACCCTAATACTGGGTAGCTTACACTACCTGCCGTGTAGGAAAAATAACGTATTGTAACTTACGTGTACTTGCGGTTCTTAAGTCATAATTCCCCGGTGGCACTAATCAAGTGATCATGGTCCGCAGTGGGCTCAGATGTCCTGGACGCGGTCATTTATGACATGAATCAGTATCACTGTGGTCCTTGCGTCGGTGGTCGGATCTTGGCCATGGGTACAGTCATATGACGTCCGTCACACACAGTGGGTCCCCTAGACACATCTCAGTAATGTCATGCTACAGATGTCGATATAACATCCATGCAGATGGAAATGAAAGGATGACTGCTGAATCTAACATGAAGGCACTGTGTAGGCACATTTACTTATGTAGATCATGCCATCAATATAGAATTTAAGATCGCCCACAAAAGAAAAGGAAGCCAGTAGCAGGTATTTCCTATATGATATTGCAACAAAGAAAAAACTGTTGCAGAAGCAGAGAATTTCCAGGATGCAAAATATACTCACTGCAGCCACGGTAAAGAGCTGAGATCCCTCTTAACATCCATCAAAGCTAGTTCTGAACATAATATAGTCAAGATGCCACGAAGACAGCTACAGAAGCCGTTCCATAGCTATATCAGGAATCTAAATGGCAATGCTCAGATCTGTACTCTGAGCTACAACGGGATAATTATTAAAATATACTGCTCCAAGTGTGCCAATATCCTGGCGAATTCGATTCAGTGTCAAATGCACCCCGCACACTGAAAGACCCCATCTCAACACTGAAAGGTGCCAGATTCCGGTAATAATGGCCACAGGTAAAAACACACTCCAGGCAAAAGCAGCATGACCATGGACGGTCAACATCCCGGGCTGTATTACTACCTCGAGCACAAGCAAACTGCACACCTCATCTACATACCATGTCTAATCATAGCCACACCTCGAACCCACATTGCCCACTGTGTGGCGTACAGCTTCGATTATCCCAGTCCACAAGAATCCACCTTGGATCCTAAGACTTCACAGCCCCAGCAGTATGATGTGCCTGATCTGCAGGCCGCGGAATGCATTATCATGGAAATTAAACAAGACATTGGCAACCTACAAACACTGGACCCCAACCAGAGTTGGGCTTGTGAAGAGCCCGGTCATGTCACTTCAACTGGTGACAACTTTAGATCAATCTCCAGAGTTGTGTACAATGGTAGTAGTTCACAC
>NW_025053018.1:0-10466 GCF_019279795.1 Protopterus annectens | reverse complement strand
TCTGTCTAACATCTGCGGGTATATCTCGACCCCAAAGATTCCTCTTGAAGAGAGTCAATGAGGACTCTGCCTAACCTGGACTGGGATTTTATTCCAGAGTGAAGGGAGCCTCTGGGTTATGAATCTGTCCCTCCAGCATGTCCTATTTATTTCAGTGCTGAGGTTCTAGTCTCTCGAGCGCGTAGCTCGATGGGATTTGGATTTTCTGAGGTGCAGCATGTCCATTAATTCCGGGTTGCACATGGCTTTATATGTCAGGCACAGATCGCCTCTGAGCAGGCGGTATGCCACTGAGTAGAGCTGGAGTTTCTTTAACCGGGCAGCATATGGAATCTGTTTGAGCCCTTTGATCCTCTTGGTGAGGTACTTTTGGGGTCTTTCCAGTTGCTGCGGGTGTCTGGTAAGGTACATCCCAAAAGGAGCATTGTACTCAATTATGGGCCTGATAAGGGATGAGTAAAGAGGCACGATGACCTCCCCTGATCTAGATGTGAATCCCTTCATGATTAGGTGGGCTATATAAAATGTTTTTCTAACCACTTTGGCCACATGGTTGTTGAATGAGAGATTGCTATCAACTTGGGTCCCCAGGTCCCTAATTACTTCTTCCTTACTTAATGGATTACCACCTATGTGGTAATTTGTGGGCACTGTTTTGCCAAAGGGGATGACTATACACGTTTTGGCGTTTAGCTTGAGGCCATGGCTCTGGCACCAGTTGTCTGTTTCTATGAGGCCCTTTTGTAGGATGCTTGTGTCGGCTGGAGAGTCGATTATGGCGCCCAGTTTGCAGTCATCTGCGAACTTGGTCAGCCACAGTCCTTCCGTGTTGGCCTGTACCTCCGAGAAATATATACCGAACAAGAGAGGTCCCAGGACTGAGCCTTGTGGGACACCACTTGTAACTGGTTTGGAGTCTGACATGGCTCCAGCAATTCTAACCATGTGGGTTCTGTCCTTGAGCCAGTTTGCAACCCATCTAGTGACATAGGAGTTTATATTTAAGCTGGTGAGCTTATCTATAATGCCCGAGTGGGGTATTGTATCGAAGGCTTTTGCGAGGTCCAGGTAGGCTGTGTGGACTACCTTCCCCTCGTCAATGGCCTTGGTGACTGTTTCAAAGAAATCGACCAGGTTTAAGAGGCAGGATCTGCCCTTAACAAAGCCGAACTGGGTTACCTTTGCTCTCCGCTTGCTGCAGGGATTCTACACAAAGTTCCTGAACATCTTCCTGTGACATTCTCCTCAGCTTCATTCTGCATCATCTGTTGCTCTTTCATATAGGAATTCACTTGTCTCTCAATACACAACATTACCTGTGTCAGAGTTGCCAATGTTTTTTGCTCCTTCCCTTGCTGTGCAACTCCAGTTGAACTATTGTACTCATTTCCTGCTAAAGGCTGCAGAGAATCATGTTCCAATTGTTTCTCCTTAATTTGTTAGACTCATTGTTCAATCATGCTGTGACATTACCACTGTAGGATTTTCTACACTAAATGTTTTATTTTGCAGGAAATCCATAACTTCAGTTTATATTTCAACTTCCCCATAACTAATCCTCTTTTCTACTTCCCCCTTTGTTTTCTTACTACTTGCTTTTGTTTTGTTTTTGTTTGCTTTTTTCTTATTTTTTGTATTGTGAAATTTTGCATATCCAGATGCCTTTGGTTGTATTTCTCTGCAACTATATTTGGTTTATTTATTTATTTATTATTTTATTTTACATTCGCTGACTGGGCTAGTCTGACTGGATATATGTCCATTTTCAGTAGAGGCCCAGGGAGAAAAGCTCAGAGAAAAAATCTTATACAGAGAGTCCAGATTAAGAATACAAATTAATAATTATTCAACCCATTTACATAGGTTTTGCAACAGTAATAAATGAGCATGTATCAAATTAACATTTTGTAAACATGAATTTACACAGCACTGTGAGGAGCATAAAGAAAATATATACATATAATTTTTTTTCTGCTTCAATTAGAGCTTGTTGAGATGAGAAGAGCATCAGAAATTAAACGTTTTAGTTGTTAAAGGTGATTAAGGCAAGGGTAGATAGTATCAGTCAGGGTTGGTGCATGGATGCTTTTTTTGTATTGATTTGTTTTGCTTTCTCCTTTCCATGATCTCCTTGGATATGGATGGCATGCCATAACTTATAATTTGCCCTGCATAGAAGGATTTTCTCACCACTTTGGACACATGGTGATCAAAGTTCAACTTGCTGTCAACCAGAGTTCTCAAGCGCCTTACCACTGGGTCTACTCTTAAGAGAGTGTTATCAATGTTGTAATTTTCAGGGGGTGGTCATCTTCCCAAAGGGTATAAATGTGCATTTTTGGCATTAACTATTAGGCTATGTTTCTGGCACCAGTTACTTGACTCTCAGACCCTACTCAAGCATATCATCATCTTTGGAGAAATCAGTGATTGCACCCAACTTGCAGTCATCTGCAGATTTGATCACCCAAAGACCCTCTATAATTGCTATGAATTCAGAGAAGTATATTCCAAACAAGAGAGGTCCAAGGGCTAAGTCATGTGGAACACCACTAGTAACATGCCTATTGCTGGAGGTGGATTTCTCCACTCTAATTTCATGGGTCCTATCCATGAGCCATTTGACGATCTGTCGGGTTACATAGGGATGGTCTATGTCTACATTTTTGAGTTTGTCTATAATACCTAAGTGAGGTAGTGTTGAATGCCTTTAACAGGTCGAGATATGCAATATGCACTTTTTTGCCTATCATCCATGGCTCAAGTGGCCTTCTCAAAGTAGTCCACTGGGTTTAGTAGGTGTGACCTACCCTTGACAAAACTAAACTGGGATGGGTCAAGTGTGTGAAGATTTCCTATGTATTAGATTCATGAAAACTTTTTCCATGGCCTTGTATATATATGAGACTAGTCCAACTTATGGGTCTTATCATTCCCTGGGTCTGTTGATGGGACACCTTTATGTAGAGGAATGACCATTGCACTTCTGCATTCCCTCAGGACGAAGCCTGTCTGGAGGCTGTGGCTGACATTCTAGTGGGCTGAGGGGTCATTTTTCAAACTATATAGGAGGCATCCCTGGATACTATCAGTGCTCATTGCTGAAGTGTGTTTAGCTCTGGAGAGCACACTGAGGACCTGTTCTTTAGTAATAGTGGGGGAAAAGTGGTAGAGGGTATTTTCTTGGGAGTACATAGCTATCTTTGAGTCGTATGGACTCTGTCTTCTGGTTGTACCTTATTGCTGTTTTGTAACACTTTTGAGTAAAGTTGCTGTCTACTCTTATCTTGGACGTTAGTAACTACTTCAGCCAAGTAAATGTTTCTGTCAAGGCTTTTCTCTCTGCACTATAAGGTTGAGATGTATGCCTTCAGTTATAACTGAAATGTCATGAAATCACAAGAAATTAATGGCTTTTATTGCATGTATATTCACATACACTAGACAATCTTTTTTTTCTAATTAGAACTAGCCAGTACAATTTTATACATACATAAAAAGTACACAGGCACACTTTCCATGTGAAACTGTAGTTTCATTTATTTTACAAAATAAATAAACAAGCAAGTAGACACATAGGTTCCATGTGAAGTCATAGTTTTATTTGACTGTTTCATAACTATCATATCTAAGCATATATATATATATTTGATATTGTGTAACATGGCTACAGTGGAACAGTGTAAATTGCAAGTAAAAGTAAATGTGGCACTTTGTTGCAAAGAGATAATCTGCTAATGAATCACGGCAATGCAAGACATCTACAATACACATTCATTAGTTTAAAGAACATAACTGTACATTAAACAAAAAAATAATAAAAATGGAGAGATCCTTCTATACTTAACATAACCACTATATTGAACAGCTTATTTATATTTATACATTTTACATATGTATACACATACTAATATTTCAGGTGTGAGCAATAATGCCCTTCTTGCCTGCAAAGTTGCAGTTATAGTTTGACCTCATTTCCATTTCTATTTTATGAACTATCATCTTGCTTGAATTCCACTTCTGCATTTTGCCACTGCTTGACATTCTGTCAGACAAAGGTATAATTCTTTATTCTATTTACAATTTTCTGTTTGTCTCTTGCAACCTGGAGCTCAGGTTGTGACTCAAAATGGTCTGTCAGCCTCCCACTTACATGGTTATCAAACTGAAATTAATAAACAAACAAGCAAACAGCTAACTAAATAAATAAGGGGAATAAATTAAATGATTTCAAACAGAGGTTAAGTTTAATTCATGGTACCTTTGAGAGTACAAAGTGCATTTATTTGTTGTTTTCATTACTTTTTAAAATAATACAATTAAATGCTTGTTTACAGGTACCTTGTTATGTGTGTATATAGTTGGTACTCTTACAGGACATAAAACACAGTAAGGGGTATTCAGAAAGGAAAAGCACAGTGTGTAAAGCTATACTACGCAGTCAGCGTTGACATGCAGGACATGTGCAATTCAGAGATATCTGTATCACGGTCATGGTAGTATGAAAATTGGTGTGGTCCGTAGTATATACAAATGACCATATTAAGACCATCAAATGAGATGATTATAGAAATACATTCATCAATAAAGTGATGATGTTAAGTTGTCAATCTCGCCTTCATTCTTGCTTGATGGGTTCGGAGCCGATCCCTCGGCTCCGACTCGGCACTTGCTAAGCTCGAGAGTCACTTTTACCAGCTCGAGGCAGCCCCATATCCCATGATGCAAGGCGGTAAGTACCCAGATCTCGTTTGCCGCTTCGCTTATGAGGTCCTCCTTTTACCAGCTCCTGGTAAGTGATTCACTTTTTGGATATTTAAGCCCCTTTTTGTTAAAAAACCCTTAATTGTTAGTTATTAGTTAATTATTTACATTTTGTGACAGAAAATCCCTGCCTCTTCTAATTTTTTTTAGTCAAACTTTACCCATCCCATCCCCTCCCTGTTAGGGTGTGTGTGTTTGTTTATAGAGATACCTTTTGGTATTTTATTTAAGTTAATTTTTTGACTGGTGTGTGTGTGTGTTTTTGTAAAGCACCATGTCAAAGGAGAGGGTCTCAGGTTTTAAGAAGTGTGACTCGTGCTGTCAGAAGATGTCTCTGACAGACGGTCACACTTCTTGCCTGTATTGCCTGGGGCCTCTTCACCTGCAGGACTCCTGTGCTATTTGTCATTCCTTCAGCCAGAGAGTCCTGCAGGAAAGACGCAACAAGCTGATCCTTAGGGGCCTTCTTAAGCCGGAGGGCTCTCCGGCTAAGTAAACTCCATCTAAATCAGCTAAATCTTCCAAGGCCCAGGCTTCTGTGTCTAAGCCTGCGGCCTCGGCTCCGACTTCGTTCGAGTCGAGATCGGCTCGGCTGGGCGATTCTGGCTTGACAAAGCCTTCGGCACCGATGGCTATCGGTGCGAATCTGTATCGACCACCCGGTGTCGGCTCGATCGGTTCCGACACCCATGTGGCACAGGCATCGGTGTCGGCTCGATCGGCTCCGACACCGTTACTTTGGTGGCTGTATCGGCTCGGCTGGAGCCGATACATCGAGCTTCCTGTCGGCTCGAGAAGTCGGCTCCGACAGGATCTATAGTATCGGTTCCGATGGCTCATTCCAGGAAGAGGTCGAGGTCTCCTTCCTTGGAGCCGATACTTTCGGCTCCGGCTTCACCTCTTCTTCGAACGGAGCCATCGGAGCCGATCTTCAAGGTCATCCAGACTGTCAGATCATGACCTAGAGAGAGTGGTCAGTAGATTACTTAAGTCACAGGTACTGGCCCAAATGTTACATAGTCCGTCTCAACAGGCGACTGTTGGTCCACACCCGTTACAGTTCCTCCTTCAACTCTACCCCAGAGCTTGGAGTTGGAGTCTTCGGGAATGGTTACTGCTACGGCTGGAGGGCGGATACCCTTCTGTTCCTTCAGCCTCTACTCTTATCTCCTCTTGAGACCTTCCTTAGAGGGATTCGGTGGTCGGGCTTCCATGGTCTCCTCCGAGGGGTGAGTGGCATCGGACCCTTGTCGAACCCGCTCTTCCCTTGGAGCCTCGGCCTTGGTGAGCTCGGCTCCGACATCTGCCTCGGAGACTTCCCTTCGGTGGTCCCTGGGTTCCTAGCTCTTGGACGGGTTCTCTCGGACCTGCCTGGGAGGAGCATTGAGGTGATGAAGAGTGTACTGGCCACTGGTATCAGTCAGCAGTCTGTTCCCGTAGCTCCTCCCTCTATAGTACCTGTTGACATCTCTGCCACTTCTCTTGCTACAGGACCCAGAGATCCTCCGCCTCAGGTTTCCCCATTGGGAATTTCCCCTCTTCGAGGATTCTCCTGATGTTTGGGAGATCCTCCTAGGAAGAGGACTTGTAAGAGGAAGCATGTAGACTCCCGAGTCTGTCACTTGGATACTGACTTTGATGAGTCAGAGGATCCCTAGATCCCCTCTGAGGATGTCTCCTTCTCAGACATCCTAGAACTCCTTAAACAGAGGAAACTGGCCCACCAACAATCCCTCTGAGGATGAGTCAGTATACCTAGAGGCGTTTGGATCTCGGCCCTCCACCTCCTGGGTGTCTCCGCCTTTCGACCCCCTTATGCAGGTTATTGCACGAGAGGCGTGGGCAGCTCCTGACTCTGTAGAGCCAGTCCCTAGGAGGCCTTCAAAATTTATCACTGCCCGTGTGACAAGCAATTCCTCACTAAGGGTGTCCCGCTGATGCCATGGTGGTGGCTGCGGCCACCAAAAAGGAACTTGCAGATCCTTCCGTGCCCGTCCATCCTCCTAATAAGGACTCTAGGACCATGGATAGGTACGGTGGCGGATGTTTTCCTCAGCGACCTTTGCTATCGCGTCGCTGAATTACCTTTGTCACTTCACCAGACTCCAGAGGATATCCTTAAGGAGCTGGGTGAAGTAGTTCAGGATCCTACAGCTGCAGGGGCTCAAGAAAAAATTGCTTTGCAGCTAGGAACCCTCAATTCCATTGCAAACTCCTCCATGCGGCTAATATCTTATGCTGCGGATGGAGCGAGTAGAGCCGCAGGTACAGGTGTGGCTCTCAGACGCCAAGCCTGGATGCGGCTATGTGATTTTGCGGATCCCTTTAAGGCGTCCTTCACAAATTCTCCCTTTGATGGGTCAGCTTTGTTTGGCCCTCAGGTGAAGGAAACCTTGACCAGGTGCGAACAGGACGGCAAGACTCTTTCTGCTGTTGGAGTCCGTTTTCCACCCCTTCTAGACCTTATCCCAAAGGACAGAAAGGTGGGAAAATGTGGTTCCGTAAATCCCAAGGAGTCACGCCGGATTCACGTGGTCAGTTTACCCCTAGAGGCAGAGGGGTAACAACAACAGACGCCGCTCTAGAGGCAGAGGGGTCCGAAAAACCAGAAACAGAGAGCCTCTCTGACAAGCCCTTTCAGCATCCCTGAGATGTTGCCCGGCTGTCCCTCCTTGGAGGCAGTCGGGAAGATTATCACTGTACCCAGAAGCCTGGCATTCCCTCACTCAAGACAGATGGGTACAGTCGATCATATCCAAGGGTTACATAATTCCTTTCGAGGAAAGTCCTTCCCCTCAAATTCCCTTCCAGATGTACCACCCGGTCTAAGAGAAATTGCAGAGTTAGAAGTCTCAAAACTACTGCAAAAAAGAGCCATTCAGCCAGTTACAATAGACCATTCAGAGCCCGGAATCTACTCAAGGTTCTTTTTGGTCCCCAAAAAGACAGGAGACTAGAGACCAATATTGGATCTCAGCAGACTCAACAAGTCTGTCAGGAAGACAAGATTCGAATGGTCACTCTTCAGTCAATTCTGCCCTTCTTACAGAAGGACAACTGGATGTGCTCAATAGATCTTCAGGATGCGTACTATCACATCAAAATTCACAGGCGCTCCAGGAGATTTCTCCGCTTTCGGCTGGGGTCCAGTCATTTCCAGTTCAGAGCCCTGCCCTTTGGTCTCACTACAGCCCCAGAGTGTTCACCAAATGCATGGCAGTGGTCACGGCTCACCTGAGGCGTCAAGGATTCCAGGTGTTTCCGTATCTCGGCGACTGGCTCCTGTCAGCCACCACCAGGCATCAGCTTATACAAGCCAGGGATTACACAATAAACCTTTGTTCTCATTTGGGCATCTCAATCAACGTCGAAAAGTCACCCTTATCGCCCTGCCAGTCTACTACCTTCATGAGGCAAACTTAAACACTGTTAAGATGTCAGCTACCCTTACAGATCAAAGAGTTTCAGACATTCAGAGTCATGTCAGGATCATTCTGGCCAACAAGAAAGTACAGGCCAGAATGGTTCTAAAGGTATTAGGTCTCATGGCTGCGGCCATTACTCTTCTTCCCCTGGCTCGATTCTACATGCGCCTTCTTCAGTGGATGCTGTTCACACAATGGTCATACCAGCAACTTCCAATGCGTCACCAGATTCTGGTGACACAGACATGCAAAGAGCATCTTGCTTGGTGGATCACATCTCCTCAGGTTCACCAAGGCAGGTACTTTGTACCCCATCCCGATAGCCACTGTCACCACGGATGCCTCCTGATCGGGTGGGGGTCATTATCAGGGCAGGTTAGTTCATGGTGCGTGACAGCCGTTCGAGTACCATCTGCACATAAATGTCCTGGAGATGAGAGCAGTGCTTTTAGCGTTGCAAGCCCTCAACGACTTTCTTCCCGTAGGGACAATTGCAGTCCACACAGACAACATGTCTGTAGTTTGGTATATCAACAAACAGGGCGGAACCAAGTCCTACCCCTTGTGTCGAGAAGCGCTCAGACTATGGCAATGGGCGATCTCCTCTCATCGGTTTCTGGTAGCAACGCATATCCCTGGGAAAACCAACATTGTAGCGGACAGATTGAGCAGAGCTATTCTCATGCCTCACGAGTGGTCTCTCAAGCAATCTATAGCGGAAGAGATTTTTCTGGAATGGGGTCGTCCATGTTGCGATCTTTTGCTACTCCCCAAAACAGCAAATGTCCAGACTTCTTCAGCCTCTTCCCTCTATCAGGCCATCCCCAGAGACGCTCTGACCCAGGATTGGCCCCAGGGACTTCTTTATGCCTTCCCTCCATTTCCTCTGATCCCTCAGGTTATCCAGAAAGCTACCGTTTTGAGAGCCAAATTGATTCTCATTGCCTTACTGGCCTCGACAGGTTTGGTTCCGTTCCTGCATCATCACCTTTTGGTGCAGCAGTGGCATCTGGACCCAGTGCCAGATCTTCTGATACACCAATCGGGTCAGCTGCACGGTCAATCCCTTCTCTCAACCTCACAGCATGGTTGCTCCACTTCCTTCCTTAGCCAGGCTTCCTTTGATCTCTAACCCAGTTAGAGACATCATAGTAACCGCTAAAATCCTCTACCAGGAGGTTTTATACAAGCAAATGGAAGCGTTTCTCTTATTGGGCTAAGGCCAAGAATATCGATCCTTTTACTGCCCTGTTCAGGCAGTCCTGGACTTCTTAGCAGAGATTTTCATCCAGGCTCCTCTTCTTCCACACTCAGAGTTCATTTGTCTACTATTTCCAATTTCATGTCGGGATAGCAGATCATAATATTATGTCCCATAGGCTCTGCAGGGCCTTCTTGAAAGGAATTTTCCTACTAAAACCTCCAATCAGGAATCCTCCACCTCAGTGGGATCTAAATTTAGTGCTGACATCCTTGATTCTTCCCCTTCGAGCCAGCTGCTTCTTGTTCCCTGAAATATCTTTCTTGGAAAACTTTATTCCTAGTGGCTATTACATCGGCCAGGAGGGTGTCTGAACTTCATGCTCTTTCGGTTCGACCCCCCTATTTGGTATTTCACAAAGACAGAGTATCTTTGAGAACTAACCCAACCTTTTTGCCCAAGGTCGCGAAGAACAATTTGAATCAATCCATTGATCTCCTGTATTTTTCCCTAACTATTCAGATAGAGCTGAACAAAAGCTACATTATCTTGATGTCCACCGTCAACTTAGATATTATTTGGACAGAACAAAAAATTTAGAAAATCTGATCAACTTTTTGTTTCCTATGCGGATAATAAAAAGGCCTTCCTGTTTCTAAAGTGACTTTGTCTAGATGGCTTTCTTGGTCATCTCTGAAATTTATCTGCTCAGGGGAAAACAGCTGTGCTCAAAACCTAAAGCACATTCAACTAGGAGCTTAGCTACTTCTACAGCTTTCAAGCTAGACTTCCTTTAGACACTATTTGTGCAGCGCCACTTGGGCCACTCCTCACACTTTTGTTTCCCATTACAAATTGGACTTGGCCTCCAGGGACAGAGCCAGTTTTGGCTCTACAGTCCTCAAGAGTTTGTTCCATTGAGCCACCCAGGATAGAGGTGCTAGGACGGTCCCATCAAGCAAGAATGAAGGCGAGATTGACAACTTAACATTAAGAAGTTATGTACCTACCATAGCGTTCCATGTTAGTTGTCTTCTCTCGCCTTCTTTCTTCGACCCTCCCTCCTTCCCCTGCCT
>NW_025053017.1:0-11174 GCF_019279795.1 Protopterus annectens | reverse complement strand
CCCAGCTAGCGGATTCTTAAAAAGAAACAAATGAGAATCAGGGAATCTATTGTACCTGTCAGATTTCCTGGGAGCAGGATGAACCGAATTTGGAGTCGAGGAATTTTCCAGAAAAACATCAACCACTTCCAACACTGGAGAAATAGAGGCAAATCCAAAACCTCCCTGAGCCTTTTCTTAGATTGGGGATAATACTGACTTTCCCATTTAAAATGCTCCTTGAGAGTATTCAAAGTATCACCAAAAGAGAAATCCTCTGGAGGAGAAGCAGAAGGAATGGATTCCTCTGCATCTGAATTCTCAAAAGGAGAAAAAACCTGAGAAACTTCCTCTTCATCAGCAGAAATGCTAGAAGTATCAGAACCAGAATAAGACAAAGCCTCAGGAGAGACATTCCTACCCCTTTTTGAAGGAGGAGGCTGTGAACCCCTAATAAGAGTCAAAAGGTCATCAGCCATTTTAACCATTTGAGCACGTGGGCAGTGAGAGGAAACTGGAGCCTGTTTCTTCACAGGCTTACAACTGAAAGATTTACGTGCAAGTCTGAAGGACCTGGGAGGCCTGGCAACCACCGAAGTAGTGGCAGAGGTTGTCAGTAAGAGCTTGCTGTCTGAAAGAAGAACAGAGGCCTTGGACACCGG
This sequence comes from Protopterus annectens, assembly GCF_019279795.1. Taxonomy (NCBI): domain Eukaryota; kingdom Metazoa; phylum Chordata; order Ceratodontiformes; family Protopteridae; genus Protopterus; species Protopterus annectens. The sequence continues at coordinate 10,533 of NW_025053017.1, read as the reverse complement.
TGCCAGCCTAGCGGCTCCGGATCCAGCTGAAGAGGCAACAGGTGGAAGGTCAGAAGACAAAATGGAAGCCGGAGGCCCAAGGGACTCTGAAATGGTCTCAAGAGAGGCCTGCAGTTGAAAATCTGCAGACTGCAGGGGTTGCAAAGGTGCCTCACTGGCTACCGCAGGACTGACGACCAACTTATCTGAAGACTTTACCTTCTGAAGCCTGTCACGGTCCTTGTCCTTACGCTTTTTAGGGATATCCGAAGCCTGAAAACCAGCAAACGCCATACCAACAAACTTAAGCCACACTCCAAAATGCTTAGCTAAAAGATTAGCCCGAAGACGAATAGTACGCGGATGAAAGGAAGCACAGAAGTCACAACTGGAAACGTCATGGTCAAGGCCTAAAAAATACAATAGGAATGAAAATCTCTATGGGGAATCTGCTTTCCACAGGTAAGACAATTACTGACTTTTTCTGACATTCGTTAAGGCAAGAAGAGGACCCCAATGGAGTACTTAGCTGTAGTTGACTTCAACTTTGTAGTCGGAAACCAAAAAGGTAAACTGTCGACTGGCACTCATGCAAAAATGATTCTGCTTCGAGGTCCATGGCAAGGAAGACTGAGTGCAACGTCGGCTGCCTCCTTTTGTATCGGACCTCCTGACATCCTTTACAACCGATGACAGCCGATGTCCTATTTACTTACATTTGGTATACTGGCCGTTCAAGGGCTACTGGGAGAAGGACAACCCACTGGTTAGGACTGCAACAGTGAAACACAAACTTCCTACAAATCATCACAGCCCAGTGCTGCAGTCTGCTCACAAAAGGATGGGAGTTAGCAACAATTAAATGTCCATGTTCCAACCCACTCTAAAGTACAGTTAGAGGTCCTCACTTCAGGCTCATGGATACCTTTCCAGCATAATGACAGTGACCCTGGACCAGGGTGCTTGAGAAATCAAATAGAGCATTAGCCTCACACAGTATAAAACCAAGCATAAGAAGTCTGAGTAAAGGGAAAGGCAGAAAATGTTGGAGGTTTAACAACTTGTTTGCCAAGCTAACCCACACACAGACTCATACAAAGCACAACACATCAAGCAAAACTTTTCCATCAGAAGGGTGAAGATACCACAACACAGAAAACTTGTACCAACTACATACAACTAACAAATAGGGGCCTCTCTACACCCACACCATCTTTAACCAAACTGTAATTTACTTCTAAGTAAAGGCCAATGGTCTCTGCCTGACTAAATTTGCAGATGACAAAGTAGGAGCGGTCATTGAATCTCACACTGACACAAATGTTCTCCAGGAGGGGCTGACAGACAAATTGGTGTCAGAGCCATGGACTAAAACTAAAGGCCAAGAAATGCACAACAGTATCCTTTGGGAAGTCATCCATCCCTGGTAACCATTTTGACAATACATCCCTTAGGGGTGACCCAGTAGTCAGGGACTTAGGGACACACACAGCTAGTAATCTAGCCTTTGATCATTACGTGTCTACAGTGGTTTGGAGATCATTCTATGTTGCACAACTTATAAACAAAGGTATGGCATTACAAGTCCAAGGAAGTCATTGTTCCACTGTATACGGCATTAGGCAGACCTATCATAGAGTACAATGCCCCCTTTGGTATGTAGTTAACCAGGCATATTCAATAACTGGAACATCCACAGAGGTTCCTCATTGTCTTAATATTTGCCTGGCAATTATTTTATATACTTGCTGACTGAATTATTTTATATATTTGCTGGCATTGTTTTTCGTTTCTGATCTCTTCTGAAATTGGTTTTCTTCCTCCCACCCACTCTATTCCTGTGGTGTTTTTTATAGTTAGTGGCTTTGCAGTTGTCAGTCACAACTGTAAATTTGATCAGGGACACTCCTCCCAGTCTAGTGTTCACTCTACCTAATAGAGAGAGAACATTTGAGAAGGCCAACCCACTGAGGCTCTTAACCTTGAATTATCTTCTGTTCCTCCTTCCTCCCCTTGCACTTCACTAACAAAAAAAAAAATCTAATCGTGTTCTGACTGAGTGTTCTACTCAGCTGATAAGTATATTTTCTAGCACTTTTTAACTGTTCAGCATTGAATAAAACAATTGAATTAAGTTCAGAATACTTTTAAAAAAAAATTGCATTTATTTAAATTTTATTTGCTTTAATACTGCTACACGCTCGAGTGTGCTAGATTGCACTGCACGTGAATTGTTTTTAGCTGCTTTGTGAAAAAAGGAAAAGAAAAGAAAAAACTAAGCTTGTTTCCTGCCTTTCCTGTAACTAGTCTAGTCCAGATACAGATTTGCTGTAACCAGGACTGTTTTTGTAAGCTTCTAAGCCCCCCAAGCCTTTCTGTGTTGAGGGAAGCCTTCTAGCTTATCAGTGGGAGTGGTACGCACAATGTAGTAAATGACTGGTTTCTGGCCCAGAAATTGTAGTTTATTGGCCATTTGGGCAGATTTTTCCATCTCTTTAAACTTTCTGGTTTAAAAGTCCACATCTGCACTTGTTTCCCACCTTTCCTATAACTAATCTAGTCCAGATACAGACTTGCTGTATTTCAGGACTGTTTAGTAAGCTTCTGAGTGGTGCCAAATTCTGCTCTTCAATTTTTCCCTTAGATCTGCTAGCTCACTCCTCTCCTGCACTTTTACTAGCTTATTAGTTTAGCACTTTACCAGAGTTCTTGAAGCAATTATTGCAGCACACTAACATGCTACCAGCACTAAATGTTCTACAAGGAAACATTTCCAATATTTATTATTGCCCACCCCTCCAGGCATGTCTAAAGGTCAGTTCCCTGTGCTTTCTCCTATTAACCTTGTAAAATTGGGCATCCTGAGGCAATGTAGCAACTACCTCCTGTACACGGACAATCCTCTCCTCTTACCTCCCCAACACTCAGACTTGAGAGATGCACTGATATATCCAAATTGGAAGATGCACACTCTCCAGCCAAGACCGGAACATCTGGTCAAGAGAAGATCAACACTTGCACCACACCACATGGAACACATATCCCGCCAGAACACCCACCAGCACTGCCTTCACATAAAAACACAAACGACACATCCACCTTCGCTGAAGATCTCAATAAAAATCTACCCAAATAGCAGAGACCTCCAAAGCAGAAATGCACGAGACCACCACAACACAACACTAATCACGAGACACAACTCTTCTAAACAGTGTGCCACTCAAAGCCCCTATAGCAAAACAGCATACCCAACACACTAGTCAGAGGTGACTCGATAGTGAGGCACACTGATATCACACTCACAAGGTTGAATAAGGAGGAAGTGAGAGTCAGCTACCTGTCAGGTGCCAGGATCCGCCACATAACACATGCACTCAGGTCCCTCAACAATAGCTACAAATATGACTGTCACTGTACAAGGGGTGTGAATGACCCAAGACGTGCCTCCCTGGACTTCATGAAGAGACATGGAGGAGCTCTTGGATTATGTAGCCTAGGCGGGTATGACCCTAGTCCTGAGCAGCACCCTACCATCACCCAGAAGGATACCACAGTACAAGGAAAAAATGATTGAGTTCAACAACTGGCAAAGTTTCTGGTATCACTCTAAGGGGATCCAGTATCTGTCTGCCTGGGATGACATGACTGATGGACCTCAATGTTTCGGCAGAGATGGCCTGCATCTGGTCACCCCTAGGCTTCCGGATGCTGACCAAGACTCTTGCCACCCCTATAGTGCCTTTTTTAGGTGGTGTTCCAAAGACCAAATTAGCACCGTAACAGCTACAAACAAATACAATCCAAGGGTCATGCTGCTCAACGTTAGAAGTCTAAATCTCAAAATGCACTCGCTCGAAGCACTCCTTAAAATGGAGAACATCGACATTTGTGCTGTAAAAGAGAACTGGTTCAAGGCAGCAAAAAGCAAACCTGTACTACCAGGCTATAACTCATTCCACACTTTTCGGCCCCAGAACTTGGACGGAAGCTCCAAAAGCAGTGGCGTTTCCAATATTCATAAAGGATGCACACACCTCCAGACTGGTAGACAAACCTAACGCATCTGAGATACTTCAGGTGCAACTAACACTGGGTAAAGACAGCGATTCAGGTCGTAGCCTGCAATAGGTCCCCGACCATGTCCCAAGACTCGCACTCCACGTTCCTAAGCACCCTGGAGAAAATTAGATTCCAACCTAACACACTTATACTGGGCGACTTCAACTACCCATCCATTAACTGGGAAAACTACTCATGTACGAATACACTTGCCCAATGCTTTCTGGAATTCATTAATTACAATGCTCTAGACCAGCTCGTTCTTACCTCCACTAGAGGTAGCAACATCTTTGACTTGGTCATTACTAACATGGGTAACAGCTCTCTACACCAATAGTCAACTCCTCCCTGGTTAGATCCAAACACAAACTAATTACTTTGGAAATCCACACCCCTCCCACCCCCCACCCCCCAAAGGTAACCACCATGAAAAACTTCTCCAAAGCCAACTTTGGGCTACTAAAAACAGATGCGGCTAACTTCACGGCACCCATGCAAATGCAGAACAGTTGCATGACCGCCGAATCATACACTGATGCACTGTACGAACACGTACTCAAATACATGGATCTCGCTATACCCAAGAGAACCAAGATGCTCTCCTCAAAAAAAAAAAAAAAGGAAGCTAATCTGGTGGCCCTCTGTCAAACTCTAAAACAGGAGGAGGAAACTGATGCGGAATAAGACAAAGTCACAAGACTGGAAAAAGTCCCTTATCAGCCTCAACAAAAGGCAAAGATCAGTCATCAAATCCTCTAAAGCTAGCTATGAAAACAGAATTGCAACAAATAGTAAAGACAACCACAAGGCTTTTTACAGTTAAGTAAAGAATCTCCTTGGCAATACCCAGATCTGCTCTGAACTACTGCACAATGGTACCGCTTATACTGAGCCAACAGAGATTGCCTATATAATGGTCGACAAATTCAGTGCTAACGTTAACACCCCCCCCCCCACCAAAGGACCCATCACAATACCAGTAGATTGCCAGGCACCCAGTATTACTGCTGCACAGGTTAAAAAAAGAAGTTATGTACTCACCAGAACGTTCCATCAGAGTAGTTATACTTCATTTTTCTGCACTCAGTGGGTATTCGGATCCATACAGGATCCAAGCCGTCAACTTTTTTTCTAGCATCTGCTCCAAGCTCAGAGCTCCTCCCCTACCCATAATGCACTACCATCTCCTACCTTCTCTCAGATAGAGTTTGCTGCAACTAAATACAAAAGCAACTCAGCCCAATGAACCAAACCCGTATATAGACAGGACAAGGTCCAGGGGATGGAGGGAAGGAAGGCTGCAGAAAAATGAAGTGCAACTACTCAGATGGAACGTTATGGCGAGTACATAACTTCTTTATCTGAAGTAGTTAACTTCATTTTAACTGCAACCTGTGGGACAGAGCCCACAGCTACTACACTCCTTGGAGGCCCTTATGGAAGGATATTCCTGAGCACCGCAGAACCAAAGGATGCTCTAACCCTAGAAATCAGGTCTAATTTGTAATGGGAAATGAAGGCATGTGAATTGGTCCAAGTCACTGCTACACAAATGTCGTCTAAAGGAAGCCTAGACCAAAAAGCAGCAGAAGTCGCCATGGACCTGGAAGAGTGAGCTTTAACAATACCAGGAGGAGATAAACCTTTTGTTTTTGTAGACATGCAAAATGCAAAGAGTGATCCATCTGGCCAAAGAAACCTTAGAAATAGCTTTTCCCAGAAAGGATTTGGAAAAGGAAACAAACAAACTGGTCAGTCTTGCGGAATGACTTTGTTCTATGATAATAGAAGCAAAGTTGTCTATGAACATCTAACAAATGAAGTTTGCATTCATCCCTGTTTTGGAAATTAGGGAAGAAAACAGGCAGATTAACGGACTGGTTTATGTTTGCTTCAGATGCCACTTTAGGTAAGAAGGAAGGACTAGTACGGAGAAAGACACTATCTATATGGAAGACCAAATAAGGAGGCACAGCAGACCGAGCTTAAAGCTTAGAAATCCTCCTAGCAGATGTAATGACGACTAAGAAAGCCATCTTCCAGGACAAACATTTAAAATCCACCGAAGCTGCAAGTTCGAATGGAGGAGCCACCAATGCCTGTAAGACAAAGGTAAGGTCCCAAGGGGGCACTAAATCCTTGACAGGGGGGCGCAACAGAAAAGTGCCTTTAAGAAAATCCTTACACAGCCTAGAAGAGGCTAAGGCAATGATGTCTTCACCAACATGAAAATTAGAAATGGCTGCCAATTGTACTTTCACTGTGGAGGAGCTAGCTCCTTGCTGAAAAATGCCAGACAAAAAATCCAACACCGCTGGAACAGGGGCTGTAAAGGGATCTAGGCTTCTCTGTGAGGCCCAAATGGAAAAATGCTTCCATTTACTGCAATAAAGTTTCCTAGTGGAATCTTTAAGAGAAGCCACCAGTGTGGATTTTACCGGGGATGAAAGACCGGGAGTCCTGGCGATCAATGGAACTGGAGCAACCAAGCTGTCAGCTTGAGGCTACCCAGGTCGGACAGGCTGATACCTGAAAGATGGGAGATTAGATCCGGGTAGGGATCCAGAACCCAGGAATGAGCTAAGGGATGAGACCAAAGGAATGGGAACCAAACCGGACGAGGCCAGAATGGGACAATGAGGATAACTTTGCACCGCAGTCGGCAAGCTTTCTGAAGAAACTTCAGAATGAGTGGTAATGGTGGGCAAGTATACAGAAGCCCGGGGGGGGGCCAAGCATGGACTAGAGCTTCTCTGGGGACTTCCCCTGGTGACAGAATCAGAGCGAAGAACTCGCTGCACTTCGCTTTGGAAGGAGATATGAAGAGATCGCAGCAAGGCTGACCCCATGCAAAGAATATCTCCATCGCTACTGACCGTTTCAAAGACCACTTGAATGGCATCAGAACATCCCGACTCAATCTGTCCACTAAAATGTTGGAGTGCCCTGGGATGTGCGTTAATATCAGAAACCTACCGGTGGAGATCGCCCACTCCCACACACTCATAGCTTCGCAACCTAGGGGATAGGATCTGGCCCCCCCCCCCTGCTTGTTGATATACCAGACAACCGACATGTTGTCTGACTGAATTGCAATCAATCTGAGAGGGAAGACAGTGTGAAAAGGCTTCCAATGCTAAAAGCACTGCCCTCATCTCTAGAACATTTATATGCAAATTGGTCTCTGACTCGGACCACGTGCCTCGGATTGTCCTTCCCGAACAGTGCCCCCCCCCCTCAAGATGGGAGGCATCCGTGGTCACTGTGGCTTGGACTGGAGATGACGAGAAGGGGTGTCCTTCTATAATCTCCGGTGAATTTAGCCACCAAATAAGACGTCCTGCAGACGTGACTGATGGGAAACTCCATGGGCAGGTCTAGCCAAGACCATTGAACAGCCAGAGTCCATTGTAGAAGCTGCATCTGAAGGCACGCACAAGGAAGAATCGATATGGAGGCAGCCATAGAGCCCAGAGCCCAGAGAACCTCGCTCGCTTTTGGAGACTTGAAGTTAACTATTTCAGCTATGTGGCACCCGAGGTGTAAGATCCTGTCTGGATTTCATACTTTTATCTGCAAGGTGTCTAGCAGTGCCCCAATGAAGTCTAAAACGTGTACTGGTTGCAACTGGGATTTTTGAACATAGACTGTAATCCCCAATAAATCTGCCAACTGAATAAAGTAGTCTCGGGCCAGACAAAGTAGACGCTTGTTAGATGCAGAGAAGAGCCAGTCGTCCAGGTAAGGAAATAACTGAATACCCTGAAGCCTCAGGTGAGCCGCTACAACTGCCATTACCTTGGTGAACACACTGGGGGGTGTGGTGAGACTGAAGGGTAGGGCTCTGAACTGAAAATGACTGGCTCCCAGCCAGAAGCGCAGAAACCTCCTGGAGCTTCTGTGGATCTTGATCTGGTAGTAAACATCCTGGAGGTCTAAACAGCACATCCAGTTGCACTCTCGGAGATAAGGTAGAATGGACTGTAGGGTGACCATCCAGAATTTCTGTTTGGCTACAGACAGGTTCAAAGCTGACAGGTCTAGAATGGGCCTGAGGTTCCCCTGTCTTTTTTAGCACTAAAAAGAACCTTGAGTAGACGTCTGATCTGGACTGGTTGGGGAGGCTGTTCGATAGCTCTAGAGGTTTCAAAGCTGCTTCTCAAACGAGCCACAGCCTCCCTGTGAGTGGGTGGAATATCCGGGAGGTGTTTTGGAACATTTGGAGGGGCAACAAATGGGATAGTGTAACCTCTGGATACAATCCAACACCCAGCGATCTGTCGTAATGGACTCCCATGCCGCTGGGTTTAAGGACAATCTCCCCCAGATTGCCTCCAGAGTGGGACAGCCGGGCAACCCCTCAGGGCTGCTGACCGGGTCGATCAGAAAAAAGTTCCCTAGACCCAAAATTCCTGGGACCCCCTCTACCTCTGGGTCGGCGTCGATCCTGTCCCCCTCTGCCTCTGGGAGAATAGTTGTCCTGAGAATCCTGGGAAAACTGAGATTTTCGGAACCACCACTTCTTTTGTCCTCTTGGATCCCTAGAGAAGGACCACTGAGAGTTAGAGAAGCAGATCCCGACAGCAGACAAAGTCTTTCTTGCTCTGGACAAGTGTGTCACGTACTGTCTTCCCGAAAAGGGAATCGTCGTAGGGAGCATTAATAAATGACGGCCTGATAGGATCCGGAAACTGACGCAACCTGAGCCAGGCATGACGCCTCATGGCTTATGCCTGTCCCAGCCGCACTAGCTGCTCCTTCCGTGGCATGGGAAAGGAGACGCACAGACGTGTTTGAGACTGACTTCAGAGTAGACATTTTTGCAGAGAACAACTGTTTGTCCTGTGGCGATAAGGACTCTGTGGGCAACTCAGCAAATTCCGATGCAAGGTCTCGCTGAAGCCGGATCACATGTGCCAAATAGTTCAGCACACGGATTGAAAAGGTCACCGAGGAATAAAAGTGCTTCCCAAACCTATCCACCTACCTGGACTCCTTGTCTGGAGGGTGGACTGAGGAACTCTCCTGCACTAGTTCCTTCTTGGTGGCTGCTGCAACCAACATATCGTCAACTGGGGCTCCTTTTAACCAAGGTTGTCTGTCAGTAAGGGGAGATAAAATCTTGTCGGGGCATTTGGGGATGGGCACTACAGTGTCAGGCTCCTTCCATGCCCACTTGGTAATATGGTCCATCAAGGGGTCTGCTGGCGGAGACACACAGGAAGTAGATGGGCCCGTGCCAAAGGCCTCCAGGAACACTGACTCATCCCCAGAAGGTTTTGGGGAGGACCAACCTCCCCTCTGGCAGAGGATCCCCATGATTTCTCCTAGAGACATCTTCGGGAGGTGACCTGGGGGAACCTTCTCCTTCATCTCAGTCAGTATCCGTAGTCAGGGACTCTGGGGAGTCCAAGTGCCCCCTTTTGCACTTGCGCTTACGGTGACCCTCTTCATTGGGCCTCTCTGAAGAGGACTCATGAGCCGCAGGGGTTCCTCCGGGGAAATAACCTGGGGATCCTCTGGCATGGGCTGTCTGAGACAGGATGAAGGGAGTCAGCGCCAAATCCAGAGGTGTCTGGGTGGAATCCGAGGGGATGGGCTGGGGTCTCAATCCCTGGGAGAGAACCCTCTCCACCACTTAGAAGGCCGAAGGAGAGAGTAACCTCCTTGGCACTCAGCAAGGAAGAAGCCCTCCCCGGATCAGAGGCAAGGGTAGCCTGTGATCTGAGGAAACCGATCTGATTCGAAAGAGGAGGAGCTGAAGAATCCATTCCCTCTGGTCCAACTCCCTGTCAGTGGCTCCGAGAGTCACTCGGAGCCAAACTAGTCGGATCAGAGCAGCTCAAGTTAACAGCTGGAGTCGAGGTTGGGGGAACCGTCGGCAACGAGCTACCAGCTCTAAAAAATCTCAGATCCACGAGCCCCGAAGCCGAAGTACGGATCGCGGAAGGAGAGATGGGGTGGAAAAAAGGCATGAAGGTCCCCCCTCCGGAGGGAGAGGGGGCCTGGCAAGACTCCCATCTGTATTGGGTCTGAATGAATCTCCGCATCATCCTGTCCATGTCTAAGTCTGATAAGCTCCAAGTCGATCACGAAGAAGCCACTGACTCGGATCTGGCTTGTCTGCGCAGTGAGGGAGAGAAACACCTCGGATCTGAAGGTTCAAGGGGCTCCTGTGAAAAATGAGGAGACCAAAGCTGTGGAGAAACTGGCCTCATGGACTTAGAAGGGGGGAGTAAGGAAGAGCTGCCTGTCCGGGGAATCTCTTGCAAGGTCTATCCCTTTTCTTGTCCCTATCCTCCTTGCGCCTTTCTCTGTCCTTGTCTTTGTCCACTACACTGACTGTAGCTTTTTCCTTGCTTGACCCAGCACCAGAAGAAATGGGAGTTTGAGTCCCTGTCTGAGTGGGAGGTTGAGTACTAGGTACAGAGGCCATGGCAGACTCCAGCATAGATACAGGGAGAAGGCCTTTAGCTACCAATTTGGCCTTCTGAT
>NW_025053016.1:0-11504 GCF_019279795.1 Protopterus annectens | reverse complement strand
GTTGGTGGAGTTAGTGTGAAGATCAGAGGAAATACTTTTCCTTTCTTTATCTGTTGTGTGTTCGATATTTAGGGCATTTGGTCTTCTGCATGTTTGAACGTCTTAATGCTGTTTTTTAACTGTGACATTAAGAACGTTCGATTATATAGAGGGCAACCATATATATGTATTTATATAAATTTTTAGTTAGCAGCAGATTATAGTCATATTTCTTCTGAATCTGCACCAGTGTTTTGTTACTAGTTCCTAGAATGGTCAAGATTGCTTTTTTCTGGTAATTGCTGTGAAGCATTAACAGAAGTTAAAGGAGAAGCCACCATAGTGAAATGTAAACTGAAGAAATAACTCTACCATGACTAGTTGCCACTTGAAACAAAATATATCTAGTTATGAGGACTATAGCTCTTAAGTAAAACTGGGACAGCAGTGTGTAAATAGAACTGGTATCCAAATGAGTAGCTTGGACCAAGTCTGGTCATATAACTGTAGTTTGCTGCATTAGATATTTGGAGACTCCTCAGGCAAAGCCTGTGATCTAGCTCACCTTTTTTCAACCACCAGCCCAGCAGAAATTTTCTGCCAGTCCATAAAAGCAGGGGTGGACTGAGCATTTGTCAGTTCTGGCAAATGCCAGAAGGGCCAGTGCCAAAATGGGCCAGTGGGCTGGTAAAAAAAAAAATAATTGTGTGTGTATGTCTATGTCTTATATTTTTGGTCTGTATCTCATAAAATTGTGTTTTTCTGGTAAATCACTGGCTAATCATTGAGGACTGAAATCAGAAAATAATGGCAGACATTTGAACTTTAGACTTCATATCCTTCAGAAAAGTCATACTAATGCAAAACTTGTTCTATCAACTTTCTAAGATTCTCGAAGTAAAAAAAACCTTTGGACACACCACGAGAAGTTCCAATTCTGCTTTTATTCAATTGAACATGAAAAATGATAAAAGATAAGCACTTTTGCGTGCTGGAAGTGCACGCTTCATCAGATCTCATTTTGTAGCAAGAATTACTTGATTTTTATATTAAACTGTAACCAAAGCAAGTTCTTCTTCAATTAAGAATAATTGATAATTAATGCACACGCTATTCTTAAACACAGGTACAAAACTTCCTGCTAAAAACAAATTGAATGTGAACCTGAGCTCACTTACAATTAACAAAAGGCTTAACCATGAAAAAGTTATTAAAAGACTAAACATATTGTTTATTTCAAAGACCTATAAAGCGGTCAGTCAGTAGATATTCATACTAATGTTTCATCAACTTAAACGCATGCTAGTACTATGAGCTTAAAAAATTTTTTCTTTAAGAACATGTAAACAATTCTTTACAGCAAGACAACCTCAATTCACTTGCTTAAGTTGTCATACAAAAAATCAAACGGCTTTCTCATCCTGTTTGAACTGAGCTGTTGGTACTCCGTGATGAGCATAATGTCTGCTATTACAATCTGCTGACACCCTTCATGAACTCCTATTAAACAGTTCTAAGAAATATATATAGATCACTAATAAATGATGTTAACATTAAGTGCAGGTTAAGAAGTTTTTCTATGAATCTTGATCATCACAGCCTGTCAGTGATACAGACCAAATCTGTCTCATCTGCCGATTCACACAAGTTGTGCTCTGACCCGACTGGCTTGTGTATAGTAAAGAACCAATGTAATACTGTATACAGAACCTGCATTGAGCTGGTTGCGCTTAAAATGAAAGCTGATGTTCAATAACATTTATTTACCATGCTAGTTAAGAACAATTCCTATTTATAAAAACTAAGGCATCTCATCAAAAAAATAAGATAGAATGGACAAATTTCATCTAACATAATTATCCTAAGTCTACGCTCAAACACTGCTGAGAACTTATAAATAATGAAAGTTGACTGTGTATCTCCAGAAGCTGAAGCAGCATATAGCTGCTGAATTTACGCTCCGCTTTGCAGTCTGTTTGGCGTACCACTTTGCAAACGCTGACACAAATTTTCTCCTATCTTATGCATAAAGATAAACATTTAAAACAAAATTTGGCCTGTTGTAGGTGGTGTAATCCCAACGCTATTAAATCTACTCTTCCAATCGTAAGAAAAATAGCCTGTAATATGCTATGAAGAGCTCACTGTACAAATTTAATATATAAAAAAGAAAGGCTTGTAAGTTTACGCATTGATAAGGTGAGCTTAAAGCTGTTCCCTATAATGTAAAGTTTTTCTTGTATGCCTAAGGCAGTTTCTAATAAATAAACTAATAAAATAAAAGGCCAATACTGTCTTAAAAATATGCCATTCATAGGTTAAATTACTTCATGAATTATAGTCTACATTATGTGCTCTTCACAAAATCTTTCCTTTTGTTCAAATTGTTAAGCTTATTACATTGATATATATGATATCCTAACTTGTCATTAATATCACACACATTCTGTCTAATCTCAGTCTGAGGTTGGAACTATAGTCTAAAGTTATAGCTCATGAAGTGCTTGTATGCCTGATAATCTTAAAAATAAGAATATATGCAGAAAATCTATCATGAAAAATATTAAAAATGTCTCATGTCTTTTACATTAAAATAAAATTAAAGACTGTCCCCCGGATTCATGAACCTTGCGCCAGGCGCCAGCATAGGCCGGGCGCTATAACGCCAATATATATATGGCTGCTGAGCGATTCAGGTATGAATGAATTCCATCGGCACCACCGGCGCAATTACCGACCGCTCCGCCCCGCTTAGGTATGCAAAACACACTGTGCGGTATTGCACCATGCAAATGAGGGCAAATAGCAATCCACCGCGGGCGAGTGCCCAGTGAAACATGCTATATAGCACGGCAATGTAAAACCAAAAACGGCAGTTTACATTTACCCAAACATGACCGAGAGGAGTAACGGAAGGCGGCTGCTCAAAGTCAGGTATCATAAATTTAGGTGCAATATGCCAATGTGGAAAGGCACCAAGAATGTCCTAAAGAAAATATGCACAAAATGTAAAAATGACATAAAATGCGCACGTGCATCGTGAGAAAGAACAGCAGACCCCCTCGGATATGTGCATTTTTAGAAGTTAAAGCAAAATGAAATAATATGACAATGTCCTAAAAGAGCAGTATAACACACATCAGCTGCACAGCCACCACACACCATAGGGTGCATGTATGTAAAGCCAACCCCAGTGCAATGGTTGTCAAGGGTGGCAGTGGTGGCGGTGTTCAAGGCCGTAACCATGTATTAGTAGTCAATTCCATGCAAATGAGGCAGATAATAGTGAATCGATACATAAAAACGGCGCCGGTGTAAGGATGGAGAACGGCGTGCGGCTGGGTACTTACACTGAGGAGTGGCCTACACGAGATACATGTCAAATCCACAGAGGGGTGTGCCACATTGGAGGAAGGCTGATATTGGAGGTCAGGGCAAATCTGGGCTGTACAATGCACATCACAGCATCAGGGACTGGCTTGGTTACTGCAGGAAATAGATGCGCTTGAGAGTACATAATGCGCGCGTGCATAGATGCATGTGTGCACGAGGATGACTACGTTCCTAAATCCAGTCATGTGACGCGGCCTCCCCGTCAACAACCACGGATATAGGAAGGTAATGCGCTGAGAATACTTAAGGAAATGCGGAAGCAGTGTAAATGGAGCCGTGTGAATGAGCAATCAACATGCCTCAATCAATCCAGGAAGGGCAAACGCGGCGGCAGCTGATAACTCTGCATGCAGACTCCTGCATAACGGGAAAGGAGGCAGCATATGAATGCAAAAGATAGTAGGGATGTAGCAGAAATGCAAAGAGCAAATAACCTAGAATAGCAGGCTTGCCAAGTACAGAGGTAGCATAACTGCGGCTGCAGATAAAATGCATCATATGCCATGTGCCTGCAGGATGCAGTAATGTAAGATGCAAAGCCAAGGCAAAATGCAGGCAACTGTAATGTAACACTACAGGCAGTTACCAAGCTAGAAGGTAAACCGTGAAAACCACAGAAATAAGCCATGGATACTGGGCTGCACAGACACACCCAATGACATCACCGGTATACAGCACAACAGTATTAAGTGTGACCAGTAGATGCACACAACACAGCCGATTTCCCAAACGCCACACTGTAGGGTGTAAACAGATCGGGAACTTTTAATATGTATATATGCTGGGTGCCGCCGTGGCTGTGATGCATAGGTATGTGGCAGAGACAGACGGAGTTGTGGAGGGAGGTGGTGCCCGACAACTACCGTAGGCCTCACAGGAGAAGGAGGAGTGTTCAGGACCATATGGTGACCTACCAGGGGCTGGCGACCTGGAGATAGTAGGAGCGCTACAGGGTGGACAGGGACCACGCTACAGCAAATAGTGGAGCTGTGCCGGGCCAGCTTCTGAGAACAAGAGACAACAGAGGGAGCCCATCCCAGTGGACACAAAGGTATGTGTGAGCTTAATACTGGCTACAGGTACCTCTTCAAAGGCCAACTTGGGACATAATGGCATCTCACAGGCATCAGCATCCAGGGTACTACACCAGTTCCTGGATGCCATGTTACCACATGCCCATGAGCACATACAATTTCCCACATCTCAGGAGGAGTTGGCTAGCAATATGCTACCGCTTCCACCGCGGTGGCAACAATACCTCGAGGTCCCTAGGTGCACATAGACTGTAACGCACATAGAAATTAAGTCACCACCCGGGAGCAGGGTAGACGCTTACATAAACCGCGTTAGCAAGGGAATTACCCCTCCATCAATTGCCAGGTCGTGGTAGTAATGCGCAGGGCATTATCATGGATGTGTGTGCTGGCAGCCCTGAAGCTACCACGACTCCCATATCTGGTGGCATGCCTCTGGGCTGTATCAGGTATCTCCGCCAGGAGGACATCACCATTGCAAGGTCAGCTGGAGGATGCATGCCACACGCGACTGGAGCCGTGGTTGATGACACCCATCAGAAATGCACACACACTGCAAGAACGCCGCATAATGAGGCACACGACAAACAAGAATAATCATCATAGAGCTGCGGTGTTCGATGTTGAAATTCACGGTTCCGGTGCCGTTTGATATCCGTGGAGCCTTGCAGTACCTCCAGGCACAAGTGCGCCCACATATTCATAGTATAAGTTGTATGCTACACAATATGATTCTATGGAAACAGCTGCTGCAGGGACATAATGCTGGAGGGCCACCAAGCCCGCCACAACTGCCAGGGCAAAGATGAGGAGAACAGGCTGCGTTTCGAAGCGCCATGGACACACTGAGCCAGCCCCAGTAACAGGTAGACATTGAGCATAGCGTAATTCCAGCTATGCCCTTCACGTTTCCCTGGCAAAGAGGGAACGATAGCACATACTTTGACAGTGCCAGGCCCCATGGACTGACACACCTCCTGACATGCACACACAGTAAAATGGATCGCCCACACAAACATGTCCTAGCCGTCAGAATGTGTACCGTATGTGCAGACATTATGTGTGACTCAACAAGTAGGCACCAAACACTGCACAATCTACAGCCAGCAGAGGCATGGAACACCAACACCTCACTGCATCGCTGAGTTCTACAGCACACCTGCATAGCCGTATGCTGCCACTATCGCCGCATAGTCGACCACATATGTACTCATGTGCATACACAGATACTGAAATAGATATCAGTACACATGTAGAAATATATGGTAATGCGATACACAGATATAAAAGTACATTTTAACAGGGGTAATATGGAACCCAGGGATGCAAGTTCACAGATAAGTAAGACAGCGAAATCACCACATAATAGTAAAACATAGTGACCCGACAACCCGATCATCCGGAGAATGGTGGGCAGAGCAGGTAACGCCAGCCATGGAAATGTCAACCTGCATCAATACATATCCGCGTGTCGGGATGTGGTCACCAGTCCACGGTACAGTAACTTGGGATATAAAGCGTGTCACATCCATAGGATATGAGTGCAGAGATATCGCCGCCACCGCGATGCTGCCAACGTACTTGTCGTATTGTGTTCAACCGATGCGGGTAGCGAAGCGGCAAGCATACCAGTGAAGTATACGACATTATGAAGGAGCGATACGCATCTCATTTGGGGTGTAAAACAGTTCATGTTCCTCGCGAGTTCCTCAAAGTTCCATTGATTGAAAATGTCTGTCAAACATCCATTGTTAGGAATGTATATAAATGACATCCTGGTAAATAGAATGTAATCATAGTAATTCATTAAAGGTTCTTCACTGTAAGTAAATCAGCATATTATAAATCAACCTATGACCTACTTAGCTGAAGGTTGTCACTTCATGCCATTACTATGTGTTTCACATTATGCCCATTTGTTTCACATTACTAATGTGTGTGTTCCCACTCTAAATAGAAGTTGAGAGCCATGGCGGCAATATGTGTATGTGGAGGTGAGGTTGTCGTGGTGTGTATTCGGGCTGTCGTGTGTGTAGCAATATGTGTGCCACTGTAAAATGTGTATGTAGATGACATGTCACAGGTATGGAGTGTAATAACATGCTTAGGGCATACAGTACAGGAACCATAGGCGTATGTACAGCGTAGTACCCACAAAGTAGTACTGACATCTCCTCAGTGGCTATGCATGGCTGACGTAAACCGCAGTGCAAAGCGGAAATGTCTACAGAATGTACCGGCCATTGTGGCCATAGCCAACAGGAGATGCAAAGAGACGCATGTACAAACCATGACCGTATGTATGGCGCCATAAGGTACACTCAACACGGTCCGTCCGTAAGCAACGCTACACAGCATCATCAGGCATGTATGGCTTAAAATACGACCGTGCTATCCCGGCACCGCATCGGGAACACTTACGGTCCCGTAAATACCGCTGTGTTCCACGACCATGAAGTAAGCAAGCGCACACGAACAGGAGGCTACCGCAGCATACAGGTCATCCCGTCCCCCAAGTATAGGACCACATTCACCGTGAACTATCAGGCTTACAAAATGCCAATGGATAGTAGGCATAACGGATCTAACATCCACAGATATATAACCCATGTGAAGGAGGAATACGTGCAGGAAGCACACATGCATAAATAACCGACAGCAATACCTACATCAACAAAACAAACATTCCCGAACAACAGACAGGCAACCTGCAGCATTTCAAGCAGGGATGGAGCACACACACAAGCATATCCTCCGTACAAGCATAAAATGCAAGACTCAGCAATCCCCTGTACCCCTTTACCCACATCCGCAGATATACCCCATCGCGACATATCGAGGATAACAGCTAAAACAGTAGCAAAACATACAGGCAGTCAATGACAGCTGGCATACCCACAACAAGCTCGTGGAAACACTAGCAGCGGCTGATGCATCCTTGCATCCATTGTGTACAGGAATATAACAGCTATGTTACACATCTGAATGCAATAACGCCATCGACAGCCGCCGCCAGGACATGGACACCTACATGCTCGTAACAGAACAGAATACCCATACCCAACACACAATAATAATAATAATCCACAGCTAACACCACAGCTTAAATGTAAATCCCGATTAATCACACATAGCCAGGATGCAGTCACACAAACATGATACAATACATACCATCCTCACGGTATTAAATAAATCCAACGGCCACACACGAGGAAAGAACCATGTCCCAGGTGCCGACAAAGCCAGAATCTTAATCGAGTTAAAGGAGGGGGACTTCACCGTGATATGCTGATAAAGTACACACCGAGGAACAGCTATTGGCCTGATTAACCCACATGCACTCAGGTGATCGTGAATGGTCATAAGGAGAAGACTCCTGGATATTCAAACCGTATGTTCATACACGTAACAAAGAAGGAATAATTAAAGCGACTAACAAGTAAATACAGAAGAACGCAGAACCAAAGCGTCGAAAGGTATGTCGCAACCCAATGGTTACATGTGTACCGGTGTGTAACATACATCGATAGGTATGGGACTTAATCTGTACAGTATGTGAATGGTGTGTAGGTAAAGATACCCGTCCATCAGGGCAGAGAGAGGTGAAGGTTGGTTGCGTACGCTAAGCCGCTGCTTATGTGACACTCAAATCGACTGTGGACAACGTGGTGCAGAGCAGTGGGGACAACAACATGTACACACCCGGATAACCCCAGGTTAGGCTTGCCACCTTTCCAAATGGCCAAAGTGGGACATCTTCGACACACATCAGATGTTACAGGTGAACACATACACATGATCAGTACAAAGGTTAGCACTGTACCATTTGCCTAAATAAAAGCATTAGTCTTCGTAGCAGTTAAGTTAGTTATTGTCAGGTAGTCTTGTAACATTTAGGAATGTACATACATAAATAACTATGTTATGCAACTCTTACATAAAATGGGACATAATTTACAATTGGCGTCACCACTACAATCTCAGGACATTTGCCATTTGTAATATGTTTTCGACAGGACACAACTGCCCAAAGAGGGACTGTCCCTTGTAAAGTGGCACAGGTGGTAACCCTAACCCTTCAGGTCACCGCCATATAGGGGTTGCAAACACAGAACAATGCCACCACCCACGCTTCGATGCTGGCAGTGGATATCCAACAAATGAAGTACGCTGGCAGGGGATAGGACATGTATGTGAGCAGTGTCACAGCACACATGTGCATGGGCATATACCGTCGATGTCATATCGGAATAATGCGCTTACGGCACGTATCCCACTTACGAGTAGGTGACTATGTCAATTATGTAATGCAAAGCCGTCATGATGGATATGTTCAGAAATCATAGAACAGTATCACAGGCACAGCATGCATGATGGAGGATGGCCTAATGTTATGTACATACACAAGATATGTATGGCCTGCACATATGGGACAATGCAGTAGCAGAATAGGTAAATTCGAAATGGAGGGAACAGCAAGTAACCATGTCCAAACGCTCCGTGAGTCAGGCAGGTGCAATGTGTTTGCCACAATGATGTCCAGCAGGGCGCGTTATTGGCAAACACGTATGTGCAATGTACACAGTAGTGCGACACCCCCCCATGGTAGTGTCCACTGAACGGCAGAAGTGGATGTCAACTGTTATGTCTATACAGTATCGTCTGGGCTGTGGTGGTACCATGGGTCTGTGTCACCCTACCAGCAAGGGAGCTATCACATGACTAGTGACACAGTGCCCCTGTGGGATGTGCACAGGACCTATGTCCCCACAGCACGGTGTGTGTCCAGTCTGTGGATGTCACACAGACGCCCGGCCGAGAATGTGGCATGTGGTGCACTTTTTACATGCAGGACTGCTCCTCCCACCCTGCTCCACTGCAAATGCCATGTAGGAGTACTACATGCATCAGTGCAGTACTTCGTGGAGAACATGGTCCATGGCAGAGTGTGATTACACCCTGTGTTAGTGGCATGCAGGGTGAGTATGCCAGATGTGTTACATGACTGTCATTTGCATACATGTAAAACCGTCTGAGTCGGTAGAGAAGTCACAGCATGACTATACTGAGACATGTAACGTTGTATCCATTGTGTAAGGTACACTTCACACATGTGTTATTGTTAACAACATGGCCTGCGTGTACATGTGTGTATGGCATTGCAGGTACAAGGGCACCCAAGGTATCAGCTAGACATACGGTCCAGAAATGCGTGGTCACCTGCACATGTGTACCCATGCCATGGTGGAATATGGCAACCACAGCACCATGGCATGTGTGTGTACATCAACCATGTACACCGTGATATGCCTGTATAGGGACAGTATCCATGTGGGATACACACCGCATGACTGTCCAGTATGCAAAGGTGATGTGTATGCACTATGTGTGTGTGATGTAACTGGATGCAATGATATCTACATGATATATCTGCCACACTGACACCTGTGTATGGGTGTCAGCAACATGAGTAGGATGAGCTAGAATGCTGCCAGGTATGTAGAAGTGGTATATGTAGGCGGCATGTACAGTACACAATGTGACAGCAGGTAGTGTACGATATGCAAATACTGGAGCATGAGGGCCACATGTCTGAGACTCAGTGTAATGTCACTACGTCCCTGACTTGTTGTAGTTAGCATGATATGCTCTGCACCACTGTGTGAACTGTATGAGAAGGGCACAATAGGCGAACATCCCAAGCCATTATTAGGGCAATGGCATGTTGATGCTGGATGTGTACATTGGCTTAATAGCATAAAGTGGAATGGGGCCATTGCTGAAGGGCAAAGAGCCGGAGCATGTCTGATGATAATTCACCTCTGGTACCATCCCCCAACCACCCATGCAATAGTATGACAGGTGGCCAGCATGGGATGTGGTGTGCTGTTGGCGCACAGAAGCCCAACAAGGGTGCCAGTAAAGGCATGCAGGTAGTCAATGAGTGTGTGAAGCATGTATGTCAAGATGTGGCCCAGTGCCATACTGAATGGCCCAGTCATGGGTGTTAAGAGATGCAGCCCCATACGCATGCAATGCAGTACCATCCATGCAGTGTGATAGATGTGGTAGTGTGGTGGTCAGGGTACACAACGCATATGAATGGCTAGCAGTCACTGCAGCGTGTACTGCTGCAGAGACATGTAACACCAGGTTGGCGGATACAACAACTATGGCGGTTTGAGGTGACATTGGGATACATGGAGTTCAGACATAACATGTGCATGGCAGTACTATGTATGTGTCCACAGTGGTTAATACAATGTCCAGCCAAGGATTGGAACCCCCTGTACTGAGTGAGAGAGTGTGTATTGTTGGTAGTAGTACCCCACTGGCAGACACGATGCCAGCAACATCTGTGGCTGGCAATGCCTGCATGATCGTGGTATGCCACATTGAGATATGGATGTAGTCAAACAGCAGAGACATACCACCACACTGGGCGCGAGGCCCACACTGGCAAATGTCTGGCAGTCATGTAGGTAGGTAGCTGTGGAGTATGTCATGCACCATGAGGACACACACCATGACTGTCAACAAGTGACACACAACACACAGGTGAACATAACTACCGTGGTAAACAGCCTGCACTATTGTGCCCATACAGCACGCGGTGCATGGAACATTGCGGAATACCACTGCATGCCTGTGAAAAGCTGCCAGTACCACTCATGTCTCAGTGCGTGGAATAGCATGGTCCCTACCAGTGTAAATGTAGCAGAAGTGCATCCTGTGATCAGTGTTGGCATAGGCACGTAGACTGTCCATCGATAGATAGGTGCCAGCCATCAACTACCTCTGTCAGTGCGGATGTCAAAAGGGGAATTTCCCGGCTTTTTTTTTTAAGGGGGGGTATGTTACCAAATTGGGGCCCCCCCCCCCCCCCCAAAAAAAAAAAAAAAAAAAAAAAAAGGGGGGGTGGCTTTAAAAAAAAGGGGTTTTTGGGTTTGGTTTTAAGGGGGTGTTTTTTGGGGGTTAAAGGGGGCCCAAGGGAAAAGAGAAAGGGCAATTTTGGAAAATGTTCCCCCCCCGGGGGAAACCAAAGGAAAGGGGAGGGTGGGGTAGGGGGGGCCTAGGGACCAAAAAAAGGGGGGGGCC
>NW_025053015.1:0-10581 GCF_019279795.1 Protopterus annectens | reverse complement strand
TAGTCCTGTCATGTAGTCTTCTCTTGTTAAAATAGTATTATTTTTTATTTTAACCTTCTAGATTTTAACACTGGCTTCAATGGAGCACTATCATTCAAACCCAAACCTGTGTGTGCTCCTAAACGCAAAATCCATTTTACTTCCATATTTTCAGTAGTATTGACTGTGTCCCCCATCCTGTTGCTGACATTCCGAATATGTAAAACCCGAAACAAAAATATATGGTCATCTCCCTTATCTAATGTCAATATTGCTGATGTTTCCCTTTTCATTCCTTTTTAATGCTTTGTTGTCAAATGGGATGTTCTTGATGTATCTATATATATATATATATATATATATATATATATATATATATATATATATATATATGTATGTATATCTGGACATAAACACACACACACACACACACACACACACACACACACACACACACACACACACACACACACATCTACATGATGGAATACATTTCCTATACTGTTGAATGACTGTTCTGGAAGATATGTTTGTGATGACATCCGATGTCTGTATATTTGCCATGGCTTAGTGGTAAATCACATTGGCCGTGGTGTGCAGGGACCTGGTTTTGAGCCTTGCAGAGGCCGTTTATTTTGTTGCTGGGCAGAACAAGGCTGTTGGATATGGAGTGATTAAGGCACTTTTAAGCAGTTGTGAGCGGGTGTGCGCGGCTTTGCATGACTGTAAGCAGTGGTTACTTTTCGTTACAGTTCCTTACAATCAGTTACCTTCTTGATTGCTTAACCTGTGTAAGCAGTGCTTACCCCTGCGCAAACAGGCTGAAAACCACTCACTGCTGCTTAAAAGTGCTTATTCCTGCTTACCACCACACTAATTTCTTTAAAAGAAAAGAAAAAAGGGGTGATAGGAAAGTGATGAAAAAGGGGCACAAAGAGGGAAAGACAGGCAAGGTAGCTAGGGATGTGCAGGAAGGGTGTAGGGAAGGTCCATAGCTGTCCATTTCTTCTACAGCAATGGCTGTGCATATACAATAAATTTGTCAGGACATTTGGACACTCACAACCCTGAGAGAGGATTGAGGACAACAATAGTATGTTGTGATGCCAATTAGAAATGTTTGCATGTGTCCAGTGGACACGTGTGCGAAATGGACAGCTATGTATGGGGCATGCTTTTTTTGCGGGAACAGATTGCTTTCTTTTCTTTTATGTTTAGGTGAGAGTGGGATGTTGGGGAAGGAGAGTAGGTATGATCAGGGAGGATAGGTTGGGTAGGATTGACAGACAAGACAAACAAGACGCGTATAGGGGCAGTATATGACACATGGGGGGACACCTTGGATGGGCGGGGGTGTTTGGAAGTCGCAAGCCCATGAGCCCACCAGTGGATACAGTGAGACTGAAGTCCCCACCCATGGGCAGTCACCACTGCACCTTCACAGCCCAGAAGGTGGCTGTGCTGGGGGCTGTGTAGGAGGGGCAGGCTCACCCACTAGTTGCACCACTCTGCCCTCAAGCTGGCATAAGCAGTCTCGAATCTCCCTGTCGAGCTCCCTACGCACCACGGCCCGGACCATACCATGGGTGACAGGTTCCTGTCCACTCCCACTCCCGGGGGGGGGGGCGAGCCCCATCCCCTGCAGTGGTTCCACCTGAAGCTGTTGCAGAGCCAATGGATGAGGAGGTCCCAGGCTGGGCCCCAGATGTGCTGGTGCCTGGTGCCATGGCCAGCTGAGGTGGGGCAGGTAGGTCCGCTGGGACCGGCCTTCCCATATGTGCTATGTTGTAGTATGTTTAAGGCAGATATGGGTTAGTAATAGTCAACAGCATTCATGATTAGTTATAACAGCATGCATAGGTATTCCCATTACCCAGGGCACCAGATGTAACATAGTTTCAGAGCAGGCAGTTCACGTGCATATATGGGTAAACAGTGGCCATTACAACAACATGCAGGTTTCATTGATGACAACAGGCCACCAATATGGGTGTATTTTAACATGGCATATGCATAGAAGCAGATGTGAATATTTATAAACCAATAAGGACATATGTCCCAACAAAAAGGGTAGGAGTGTAGACATACCAAATGAGTTGTGTAAAACGGTTATGTCTGCACATATGGTAGGGGTGAGAGAGAGACTTTAGTTGACAGCTAATACATCCTTGTAGTTTTCACAACATTCGTAGTCCCTGCTCTGCCCCTTACATGTATTATTACACTACTCAATGGCGTTATATTGTACAATGGTATGTTTGTAGATTAGTATGTACGGGACCTGTCTCTTATGTACAAGCTTGACAAGATGCAAGTGTTAATGCAACATGTTTTGGGACTGCTGTCATAGATGCTGAGATGACAGGTATGTTTGCATGTACATTATCGGACTATGTACAAGTCTGACTATCAGTTATATGTCATTAACAACAACCTACACTTCTTGGATCTTCACACTAATTTGTCAGGGGAACAGGGCAAAAGGCAGGTGATGTGGGCCATTTATCAGGACATACTGGGCAGATTGGAACAGTTGAGGGGTATGAATATGCATACCACTCTCTAAGCATTCTAGCAAAATCTGTACAGTTAAGTGTAAATACGCCTACAGCTTTCTCTCTGAACATTCTAACATACTGTGTGCAGTTGTGTGGAATGATAATTCCTACAACTTACTAGCGCTCCTGGGATCCAAAGCCCTGCTGTGTGTGACAAAAGCATTACAGTTAAGATCACTGTACACTATGCTATCAGGCAATTGTTGTGAGGCTTTGCAGTGTATTTTGTGTTGTACAACTGACCTGTTTGCACTTCCGACATTGTTATACAGCACTTCATATACATTGTATCTGCATACCACAGTGTGGGTAATACTGCTTACTACAACAATACTATTTAATAACTGCAACAGTACAACAACATACGACTGCAGAGTAAACAGAAGCAATGCAGGGGTTACACCTTTATTCCCTTGGAAGGCGAAGGCCGAGGCGCTAGGGTCAGTAACTTGTGTGCAATAAATTACTGGAACTGGATCTATTGTCGTGATTTTTGGATTATTTCTTTTTCTCTAAAGTGGTTTTTTATTGGGTTACACCTTTATTTGTAGCATATTACACTATTCTGTATACTGGTACAACACTTTCCCAGGCTCTTACATTTATTTGTTATGACAGTACATGCAGGCTATTTACTAACCTGCCTCGCGATGCATCCTTTGCAGCCTAGCATCATAGGCTTGCTGGTTCACAGCACACTCATCTGCAGCTGTCAGGGAAGTACAGTGATATTTAGCCATACCTATCCATAGTATACACAAGCTAGGCAATTATTAACTATGTAGTGGAAGGAGTACTTACTCAGTTCTGGGGCATTCTGCATCTGCCTTGCTTCCTAGATCCACTGTTCCAGGACATCCCCCCTCAGCCACTTCAGGTCTGCATGGTGGTGCCTGACCTGCTCACCAGTCTGGGGAATACCTGTGGCACTAGTGAGGTCACGGGCGAGACTGTCCCAGGCCTCCATTTTGTACTGCGAGCCCTGGAACTGGCCCTGCAGTAGTCTCCTGTCACGGTGCTATACCAGGAGCCATACCATGAATTTGGACTCCTGGATGCCCCAGCATTGTGCTCTAAAGTGAGTGCCTTCTCCCACTCCAGCCATTCTGCCTGCAGGGGGATGCTACAACTAGTTATGAGCCGTATTCCCCCCTCTTCGGTTTAAATAGGGCCAGATTCCCACACTTTTCAGTAATTGGCCAGTGTCGAAAAAGCTAAGCTATGGGCACACATGCTTACTTCAGGTTAGCACTGCTTAAAGAGGTGTACCTGTGGGCATATTGTACTGGCTTCCCTACACATTGCTTACAATTACTTAGTTGGGCTGTGTGGTGGTTAGCATTGCTCATTGGTTATCTAGCATTATATTTGACTTTTGTCAATGATGTCTTACTCATTACAGGTTATATATGTGTCTGGTATTTGTTATTCATGTGTACATACACTGTATGGGATCCTGGGGACTTCTAAACCTTATTACACTGACACTTCAACTCTGTGTTTACTGCAGTACGCCAATTCACATATTATTGGTCTGTGGCAGGTTATAGAACATTACACTGTACATAGATTCAGTTCACATATTTGATTTGTTTCCCTGTTGTAAGGATTAGTTTGCTGATACCTCCTTTATATGTATTGCTATCATGGCGTAGTGATTTACTACTATGACTGTGATGTACAGGGTCCTGCGTTCTATCCTTGCAGAGGCTGGTTCTTTAGTTGCTGGCCAGTACACAAGTTGTTGGGTACAGAGTGATTAAGGCACTTTAAAGCAGTTGTGAGTGGTTGTGCGTGGGTTTGTGCAGAGCTAAGCAATGCTAACCTCCGGTTACAGTTTCTTGCACTCAGCCTCTACATTGCTTCACCAGTGTGATACTCTCATACCAGCGGCCAAACAGGCTTACACCTGCTTGCTCCCACACTTGTAAATGCACTGCATTTGGTGTTTACATCTGACACTCACACCCCTGGTGAGGACTACAATATTACCTTGTGATGCCTATTACATCAGATTACATGACTACAGTATCAGGAATGGCTGCCCATTAGGCGTAAGCATGCCATTCAACTGTACGGAATCCGCGGCCTGTCCAGAGTTTGATTCATACTATTGGTGTGTTCCTCTTACAAACTGCACCTGTCTAATACATGGGAACTGACACCATTCAATACAAACAAGTAATTGGGTTTTGGAACCCACATCCTTCAGCCGAGTCGTGCTACTGCATACCTATTATTCTATCATCTTTCTAAGGTTGTAAGTGGAATATGCGCTTTCTGTCCCTATCAGACCTATCAAACAATTGGGGACAAATATCAACTGAATCAGGGACAAGTCATGACAACATCAGGGACAATCAGGGACACATTTAAAATATTAGTGCTATTAACTTGACACATTGACAGACTCAGAGCATATGAATTAATATACATTTTCTGAGGTAAATGAAGTTTATAACTCTTAATTGTTGTCATTATTCATTACGTGTAATTCACCACCTTTCCTCCAAAAGTCACTAGTTTTAGGAGGGATTAAGTGGGACAGAGTGAGAATTTGAATCAAAATCAGGGACAGTTGAGAGGTATGGTCCCTATTTGTTCCCTCAATGGTTTATGTCCTGTCCAGTGGGTTTGCTCTTGGGGGTTAAGAGGTATGGGTATAAGCTATGCCCATTTTGGAATATTACTTACATCCCCGAGGCGGTCCTAATATGACTGCACCAGCCAACACCTGCACTCCTAGGCCCATAATTTTATAGCCATAGTTCCCCCACCTGCCCCTCCTCTACATCACTCATCCTTACTGTGGGTGCAGGTGGGGTATAAACACACCACTACACACTGTCCACTCTCCACGTTTCGGGACACGACGTACATTGTGTCGACCCATGGGTTATCAGGCTTGTACAACCTACTGGTCCGTGTACGTCTACAGCCTGGTTTGATGAATCATTACAGGGACTGACTCTGATAAGTAATTTTTGGGGTGTCCCACAAGGGACATTGTCTTTGTTTCAAGATTAGACCTGGTAGGTCTCTCCCAGTGGTAGTATCCTGCTGGTGGTGTGGGAAGCAGTGGTGTGTTTACTTTTATTGTGTGTCTGTATGTCTCACCGGCCTAGCTGGGGGGTTGATGCTATGTGTTACACATTTGTTGATTGGACCCTTCACCCCCATATGCATGGCCTGTGAACATATGTAATTCATAACTGCTGTATCCTATCCTATATACATGTGTATATTTACAGTCACATATATATATATACATTACTATATACAGATATATCTGTATATGTATGTATACATGTATATATTTATATATTGCTGCCTATATATATATATATATATATCTAACAACATATGGGTCTATGGGTGTCTGCATATGTATATATCTATATGTGGGTATGTATATGTATTCTGTCTCTATGTATACATTTGTACTATGGAGAGGGAGAGGTATAGCTCTGTCACAATGGGTAGATATACACATACATACCTCTACATATAAACATCTACATCTGGTTATTCCGTACCTTGCAATGTAGATTACACTTTGCTGCAGTGGGATTCGTAGCGGGTGTGGCTGCTCATTGGGCGATGCCTCTGCCCAGTGAACACTTTTGCTTACATCCCTGGGGCTGTCCATGTAGGCCCACATCAGCCAACACCTGCACACCTAGACCCATAACTAGCTACCCATAGTTTCCCCACCCGCACCTCCTCTACAGCACCCATCCTTACTGCGGGTCCTGGTCGGGTCTGAACACACCACTACACGCTGCCCACTCTCCACTTCACGGGACCCATGTCATATACATTGTCTCGACCCATGGGTCATCAGGCTTTCCCAACCTTGTATTCTGGGTATGTACACACCCCAACCAAAATGGTCGGCGTATCACCTTCCTTTGTTCTTATGACAGTTTTTGCGGGATGCCCCTATCTGTGTTCCAAGATTAGATTTCACGGGTGCACTGTGTACCCCCTCAGTTGTATCCTGCCTGTGGTCTGGGGAGCAGTGGACTATTTACATTGTTTGCGGGTTTGGTGCATGTTTCCTGTGTCTGGCTGGGGGGTGGGTGGAAGGTCATGCTACGTGTTTCATCTTTCATGTTTCTTGCTTGGGCCCCTTACTTCCATTGGCATAGCTTGTGAACATATGTCATTCTTGTGTGCTGTTTCCTATCATAACTGTATATCTGTGCATCTCTACGCACACATATATATATATATATATATATCTATATATATATATATATATATATATATATATAAAATGTATACACATGTATGTATACATTTTATATATATATATATATATATATATATATATATATATATATATATATATATATATAAAATGTATACATATGTATGTATACATTTTATATATATATATATATATATATATATATATATATATATAAATGTGTGTGTGTATATATATTTATGTATTTATATATATATATATATATATATATATTTATATATTTACATATATATTTATATATATATTTATATATATATTTATATATCTATATATATTTATATATCTATCTATATATTTATATATATATATATATATATATATATATATAATTATATATAATTTGCTTGTATACCCATAAAACCCATGACTCCTTGTTCCCTAAATATCCACCCCAACACCTCACTAACACTGAGGTCATCCATTCTCCAGTTGGATTTGCGGTGTATCCACACCACTACACATTGTCCACTCCCTACTCCTGTAGACCCATCCGTAGACCCATCCCATCAATTGACTAACTCCATGTATCCTCAGAAATCCCAAACGTTTAGTTCACAAACATTGGTGACATGAGCAACCAAAATGACACTATTCACAATTTTTGGGTTGTCCCACATAGGACACACTTGTCTTTATTTCAAGATTAGACTCTATACTTCATTACATCCTTACTCCCGTTAACATGACACTACAATAAATTAATAAGTATGACTATGTGGTAATGCACACGTTACACATGAGAGCTAATTATGTATGAGTTTGGCGTAATTCTTTTACAAATAGACTGGTTTAGTAATTGGCGTTGCCGTAGCAGGTAGATCACAGGAATGATTCCATGTATGAGAAAGTCCTCACATTTGATTTTTTCAGCACAGCACTGTCTTTGGACATTATACACACTTCTGTGTTTTAGCAGTTTCGTCCATTCCCTGTTATGCACATCCTGTTATTCTATCTACTGTCGAGGTTTGTAAGGTCACATTCATGTTGTTTATGTCTGCAAATGGAATGAATGTGTTACAGAGAATGTACTTTCTATATATAGATGTATGCATGTGTGTATGCATATATACTTGTAACAAACTCACTGACCTCCATGAGGTGGTCCAATTAGAACCAGTTCATCCAACCCTGACATGCCTGGATCCATAATTTCATACCCATGGTTCCTCCACCCCACCTGAATTCAACATACACGTATATACCATCCATTGTTCAGTTGCTATCACAGCCATGACACACCACCACACATTGCCCTCTCCCATGCATTAGGGGCCCTACACGTATGTTGTCCCAACCCATGTATTCTCAGGCTCTCCCACCATTTAGTCCTTGAACAAACCTGCCCTTGCTTCTGTAATGGTCGGATGGCCAAACAGCCTATCAATTTTTGGGTAGTCCCACCAGGGACTACCCTCTGATTGTAAAGTAGACATAGCAGAGCAACAATGTTACTCCCACTGGTAATATCCTGCCTGTGATGTGAGTTGCAGTGCGTTGCTCACTCCTGCCCAGCTTGATGTGACATATACGCTGACAGCACTATATAATACTGTAGTTGCTGTTGATTCCCTTCTCATTCCTTTTGTATGCTTTATTGTTACGACGTTCATTCTTCATAGATTTTATATATCTGTACATACTTGTATAAATTTCCTATGCTGGGCACTGCTTACACCCACGCAAGCGCACTCAGACTTGCTTACTGGTACTTATATATATTTACTGCTGCTTATTTGTGCTTACATCTGCTTACTAGTGCCTTATTCATTATGACAGTACCACTTTGAATGAAATTTAGTTAAACATCTCATGCGATACTCTTATGCTGGTTTTACAGCAAAACTACGTTCATTCCACATGGAAAATGATATGTGCTATTGTTGGACTCGAACCATGAATGCCTGTTCATTAGGCGGATGCTCTAACCACTATGCTATTGACGTTTATGTTGATTCCGCATATTTTTCTCTATTTGAATGATTTTGATGTGTAAGCTACACTCGGCAGAGGGCAATGACGCGCAAACACTCTGCGTTTTGCTTACACTTTCGATATTGCAGCAATACAAATGTAAATTAGGGACACGGGGAATCTAATTGTGAAAGTTCTAGGGACGGGGCTCAACATTCCACTGCGTGCTTGTGTGTTTACTACTTTGATTTTATTTCACTGTTCGTGAACACTCTTGTATGCTTAGCATACATTTCGGTATCCACGGACACTGAATTACTGACTTACTATTAGAGGCGGGCTCTAATAGTAAGCATAGTAGGTTGTGCAACTGTCGGTGCATGTTTACATCTCCGTAGAGCACTTGTACATGCCCCCTGCACTCACACAAGTTTCCTGTGCATGTCAAGGGTGCGGCAGCACACCCTCATACATATTCATATGGCAGTGCTGAACCATCTGTAATGAGGATGCTTGGTGCAAGGCTAAAATCGTCCTTGCGCCAAGCTTCATGAATCCCGGGGATTATCAACATTCATTGCCAAATATTTAATAATGACTTTGATGTGCACTGTCAACATTTACACTGTTGGAAAGTTCAGTGTCTGCTGAACAACTTTTATGTTTACATTTTTAGTCTAGCTCTTGTAGTAGTTATGAACATTTGTTTTCTGTATGGTATTAGAAATGGATTTTCTGAAAATGAGCTCAGGCTGCACTGGAATTAAGCAGGCAGCGTTTTCTGAGCTGCTCCAGAGTGAACTAGTTAAAGCACCTTTTGATTTCATAACAACAATCAGCCTTCTTGGGAATGTGTATCAGCATGGCACATATTAACTTAGCAGTATTTGTACACACTCCCTTGCAGAAGCCCTCTAACTCTGTCAGATTACGAGGGCATCCCTTTTGTACAGCCCTCTTCAGGGCAGCCCACAGATTTTCTATTGGGATGTAGGTTTGGACTGTGGCTGGTCCATTCCAAAAAATTGATTATCTTCTGATGAAGGCATTCTTTTTTTTTTGGATGTATGGTTTGGGTCATTGTCATGTGGAAAGGTGTAATTCCTCTCCATCTACAGCTTTCTAGTGGACACATGAAGATTTTGGGGCAAAAAAGGGACTGGTATTTGGAACTGTTCATAATCCTCTCCACCTTGGCTAAAGGCCCATTTCTAGCTTATGAACAGCAACCCCAAAGCAGGATACTGCCATCACCATGTTTCACCATGGGAATGGTGTTCTTTTGGTGATGCACAGTGCTGTTATTGTGCCAAACAAACCTTTTGGTATTGTGGCCAAAAAGTGCAACCTTGGTCTCATTACACTACAACACATTTCCCCACCTGCTTTTGGGAGACCTGATGTATTTTTCTTGATAAATTTGCCAGACCTGGATGTTATTCTGTGGGAGAAAAGGCTTCCATCTTCCATAGGCCAGACATGTGGAGAATATGGGAGATTGTTGTCGCATGTAGTACACAACCAGTACTTGCCAGAGATTTCTGCAACTCTTTAGTGTTGCTGTAGGTCTCTTGGCAGCCTCCCTGACCAGTTTGGGTCTTGTCTTTTCCACACATTTGGAGGGATTTCCAGTTCTTTGCAATGTCACTGTTGCCCCATGTTTTCACCACCATTTGATGACTGTCTTCACTGTGTTCCATGGTATATGCAATGCTGTGGAAATGTGTGTGTACCCTTCTCTGGGCTGATGCCTTTCACAAATGAGATCCCTTTGCTGCTTCGTAAGCTGTATGTGAACTATGCTTGCTGGAAATGTAATGTGGTACCTGTGGACAGCTGTCCATTTCTTTAATCAGA
>NW_025053014.1:0-14571 GCF_019279795.1 Protopterus annectens | reverse complement strand
GGGAGGTTTGGTTTTGTGAAAGTTGTATTTTTGGGGTTTGAAAATGCACTGGATGGTGTGTGTATTTTGTTGGGAAATTATTTGTTTGAAATAATAAACCAAAAAGAATAGTTGGTATTTTTGGAATTTTGAATGAAGGAATGCAGTCTGGTATTTTGAACCTGAAAAGAGTGAGTTTGTTTTTGTTTTTAAACCTGAATGAAGCATGAGTTGTTTGTTTTGTAGAGAATGCAGTCTGGTATGTTGTGTTGTGTATATTCCTGACACTGAAGAGAATGCAGTCTGGTATGTTGTGTTGTGTATATTCCTGACACTGAAGAGAATGCAGTCTGGTATGTTGTGTTGTGTATATTCCTGACACTGAAGAGAATGCAGTCTGGTATGTTGTGTTGTGTATATTCCTGACACTGAAGAGAATGCAGTCTGGTATGTTGTGTTGTGTATATTCCTGACACTGAAGAGAATGCAGTCTGGTATGTTGTGTTGTGTATATTCCTGACACTGAAGAGAATGCAGTCTGGTATGTTGTGTTGTGTATATTCCTGACACTGAAGAGAATGCAGTCTGGTATGTTGTGTTGTGTATATTCCTGACACTGAAGAGAATGCAGTCTGGTATGTTGTGTTGTGTATATTCCTGACACTGAAGAGAATGCAGTCTGGTATGTTGTGTTGTGTATATTCCTGACACTGAAGAGAATGCAGTCTGGTATGTTGTGTTGTGTATATTCCTGACACTGAAGAGAATGCAGTCTGGTATGTTGTGTTGTGTATATTCCTGACACTGAAGAGAATGCAG
This sequence comes from Protopterus annectens, assembly GCF_019279795.1. Classification (NCBI taxonomy): domain Eukaryota; kingdom Metazoa; phylum Chordata; order Ceratodontiformes; family Protopteridae; genus Protopterus; species Protopterus annectens. Next base: position 13,773 of record NW_025053014.1, on the reverse strand, counting down.
TCTGGTATGTTGTGTTGTGTATATTCCTGACACTGAAGAGAATGCAGTCTGGTATGTTGTGTTGTGTATATTCCTGACACTGAAGAGAATGCAGTCTGGTATGTTGTGTTGTGTATATTCCTGACACTGAAGAGAATGCAGTCTGGTATGTTGTGTTGTGTATATTCCTGACACTGAAGAGAATGCAGTCTGGTATGTTGTGTTGTGTATATTCCTGACACTGAAGAGAATGCAGTCTGGTATGTTGTGTTGTGTATATTCCTGACACTGAAGAGAATGCAGTCTGGTATGTTGTGTTGTGTATATTCCTGACACTGAAGAGAATGCAGTCTGGTATGTTGTGTTGTGTATATTCCTGACACTGAAGAGAATGCAGTCTGGTATGTTGTGTTGTGTATATTCCTGACACTGAAGAGAATGCAGTCTGGTATGTTGTGTTGTGTATATTCCTGACACTGAAGAGAATGCAGTCTGGTATGTTGTGTTGTGTATATTCCTGACACTGAAGAGAATGCAGTCTGGTATGTTGTGTTGTGTATATTCCTGACACTGAAGAGAATGCAGTCTGGTATGTTGTGTTGTGTATATTCCTGACACTGAAGAGAATGCAGTCTGGTATGTTGTGTTGTGTATATTCCTGACACTGAAGAGAATGCAGTCTGGTATGTTGTGTTGTGTATATTCCTGACACTGAAGAGAATGCAGTCTGGTATGTTGTGTTGTGTATATTCCTGACACTGAAGAGAATGCAGTCTGGTATGTTGTGTTGTGTATATTCCTGACACTGAAGAGAATGCAGTCTGGTATGTTGTGTTGTGTATATTCCTGACACTGAAGAGAATGCAGTCTGGTATGTTGTGTTGTGTATATTCCTGACACTGAAGAGAATGCAGTCTGGTATGTTGTGTTGTGTATATTCCTGACACTGAAGAGAATGCAGTCTGGTATGTTGTGTTGTGTATATTCCTGACACTGAAGAGAATGCAGTCTGGTATGTTGTGTTGTGTATATTCCTGACACTGAAGAGAATGCAGTCTGGTATGTTGTGTTGTGTATATTCCTGACACTGAAGAGAATGCAGTCTGGTATGTTGTGTTGTGTATATTCCTGACACTGAAGAGAATGCAGTCTGGTATGTTGTGTTGTGTATATTCCTGACACTGAAGAGAATGCAGTCTGGTATGTTGTGTTGTGTATATTCCTGACACTGAAGAGAATGCAGTCTGGTATGTTGTGTTGTGTATATTCCTGACACTGAAGAGAATGCAGTCTGGTATGTTGTGTTGTGTATATTCCTGACACTGAAGAGAATGCAGTCTGGTATGTTGTGTTGTGTATATTCCTGACACTGAAGAGAATGCAGTCTGGTATGTTGTGTTGTGTATATTCCTGACACTGAAGAGAATGCAGTCTGGTATGTTGTGTTGTGTATATTCCTGACACTGAAGAGAATGCAGTCTGGTATGTTGTGTTGTGTATATTCCTGACACTGAAGAGAATGCAGTCTGGTATGTTGTGTTGTGTATATTCCTGACACTGAAGAGAATGCAGTCTGGTATGTTGTGTTGTGTATATTCCTGACACTGAAGAGAATGCAGTCTGGTATGTTGTGTTGTGTATATTCCTGACACTGAAGAGAATGCAGTCTGGTATGTTGTGTTGTGTATATTCCTGACACTGAAGAGAATGCAGTCTGGTATGTTGTGTTGTGTATATTCCTGACACTGAAGAGAATGCAGTCTGGTATGTTGTGTTGTGTATATTCCTGACACTGAAGAGAATGCAGTCTGGTATGTTGTGTTGTGTATATTCCTGACACTGAAGAGAATGCAGTCTGGTATGTTGTGTTGTGTATATTCCTGACACTGAAGAGAATGCAGTCTGGTATGTTGTGTTGTGTATATTCCTGACACTGAAGAGAATGCAGTCTGGTATGTTGTGTTGTGTATATTCCTGACACTGAAGAGAATGCAGTCTGGTATGTTGTGTTGTGTATATTCCTGACACTGAAGAGAATGCAGTCTGGTATGTTGTGTTGTGTATATTCCTGACACTGAAGAGAATGCAGTCTGGTATGTTGTGTTGTGTATATTCCTGACACTGAAGAGAATGCAGTCTGGTATGTTGTGTTGTGTATATTCCTGACACTGAAGAGAATGCAGTCTGGTATGTTGTGTTGTGTATATTCCTGACACTGAAGAGAATGCAGTCTGGTATGTTGTGTTGTGTATATTCCTGACACTGAAGAGAATGCAGTCTGGTATGTTGTGTTGTGTATATTCCTGACACTGAAGAGAATGCAGTCTGGTATGTTGTGTTGTGTATATTCCTGACACTGAAGAGAATGCAGTCTGGTATGTTGTGTTGTGTATATTCCTGACACTGAAGAGAATGCAGTCTGGTATGTTGTGTTGTGTATATTCCTGACACTGAAGAGAATGCAGTCTGGTATGTTGTGTTGTGTATATTCCTGACACTGAAGAGAATGCAGTCTGGTATGTTGTGTTGTGTATATTCCTGACACTGAAGAGAATGCAGTCTGGTATGTTGTGTTGTGTATATTCCTGACACTGAAGAGAATGCAGTCTGGTATGTTGTGTTGTGTATATTCCTGACACTGAAGAGAATGCAGTCTGGTATGTTGTGTTGTGTATATTCCTGACACTGAAGAGAATGCAGTCTGGTATGTTGTGTTGTGTATATTCCTGACACTGAAGAGAATGCAGTCTGGTATGTTGTGTTGTGTATATTCCTGACACTGAAGAGAATGCAGTCTGGTATGTTGTGTTGTGTATATTCCTGACACTGAAGAGAATGCAGTCTGGTATGTTGTGTTGTGTATATTCCTGACACTGAAGAGAATGCAGTCTGGTATGTTGTGTTGTGTATATTCCTGACACTGAAGAGAATGCAGTCTGGTATGTTGTGTTGTGTATATTCCTGACACTGAAGAGAATGCAGTCTGGTATGTTGTGTTGTGTATATTCCTGACACTGAAGAGAATGCAGTCTGGTATGTTGTGTTGTGTATATTCCTGACACTGAAGAGAATGCAGTCTGGTATGTTGTGTTGTGTATATTCCTGACACTGAAGAGAATGCAGTCTGGTATGTTGTGTTGTGTATATTCCTGACACTGAAGAGAATGCAGTCTGGTATGTTGTGTTGTGTATATTCCTGACACTGAAGAGAATGCAGTCTGGTATGTTGTGTTGTGTATATTCCTGACACTGAAGAGAATGCAGTCTGGTATGTTGTGTATATTCCTGACACTGAAGAGAATGCAGTCTGGTATGTTGTGTTGTGTATATTCCTGACACTGAAGAGAATGCAGTCTGGTATGTTGTGTTGTGTATATTCCTGACACTGAAGAGAATGCAGTCTGGTATGTTGTGTTGTGTATATTCCTGACACTGAAGAGAATGCAGTCTGGTATGTTGTGTTGTGTATATTCCTGACACTGAAGAGAATGCAGTCTGGTATGTTGTGTTGTGTATATTCCTGACACTGAAGAGAATGCAGTCTGGTATGTTGTGTTGTGTATATTCCTGACACTGAAGAGAATGCAGTCTGGTATGTTGTGTTGTGTATATTCCTGACACTGAAGAGAATGCAGTCTGGTATGTTGTGTTGTGTATATTCCTGACACTGAAGAGAATGCAGTCTGGTATGTTGTGTTGTGTATATTCCTGACACTGAAGAGAATGCAGTCTGGTATGTTGTGTTGTGTATATTCCTGACACTGAAGAGAATGCAGTCTGGTATGTTGTGTTGTGTATATTCCTGACACTGAAGAGAATGCAGTCTGGTATGTTGTGTTGTGTATATTCCTGACACTGAAGAGAATGCAGTCTGGTATGTTGTGTTGTGTATATTCCTGACACTGAAGAGAATGCAGTCTGGTATGTTGTGTTGTGTATATTCCTGACACTGAAGAGAATGCAGTCTGGTATGTTGTGTTGTGTATATTCCTGACACTGAAGAGAATGCAGTCTGGTATGTTGTGTTGTGTATATTCCTGACACTGAAGAGAATGCAGTCTGGTATGTTGTGTTGTGTATATTCCTGACACTGAAGAGAATGCAGTCTGGTATGTTGTGTTGTGTATATTCCTGACACTGAAGAGAATGCAGTCTGGTATGTTGTGTTGTGTATATTCCTGACACTGAAGAGAATGCAGTCTGGTATGTTGTGTTGTGTATATTCCTGACACTGAAGAGAATGCAGTCTGGTATGTTGTGTTGTGTATATTCCTGACACTGAAGAGAATGCAGTCTGGTATGTTGTGTTGTGTATATTCCTGACACTGAAGAGAATGCAGTCTGGTATGTTGTGTTGTGTATATTCCTGACACTGAAGAGAATGCAGTCTGGTATGTTGTGTTGTGTATATTCCTGACACTGAAGAGAATGCAGTCTGGTATGTTGTGTTGTGTATATTCCTGACACTGAAGAGAATGCAGTCTGGTATGTTGTGTTGTGTATATTCCTGACACTGAAGAGAATGCAGTCTGGTATGTTGTGTTGTGTATATTCCTGACACTGAAGAGAATGCAGTCTGGTATGTTGTGTTGTGTATATTCCTGACACTGAAGAGAATGCAGTCTGGTATGTTGTGTTGTGTATATTCCTGACACTGAAGAGAATGCAGTCTGGTATGTTGTGTTGTGTATATTCCTGACACTGAAGAGAATGCAGTCTGGTATGTTGTGTTGTGTATATTCCTGACACTGAAGAGAATGCAGTCTGGTATGTTGTGTTGTGTATATTCCTGACACTGAAGAGAATGCAGTCTGGTATGTTGTGTTGTGTATATTCCTGACACTGAAGAGAATGCAGTCTGGTATGTTGTGTTGTGTATATTCCTGACACTGAAGAGAATGCAGTCTGGTATGTTGTGTTGTGTATATTCCTGACACTGAAGAGAATGCAGTCTGGTATGTTGTGTTGTGTATATTCCTGACACTGAAGAGAATGCAGTCTGGTATGTTGTGTTGTGTATATTCCTGACACTGAAGAGAATGCAGTCTGGTATGTTGTGTTGTGTATATTCCTGACACTGAAGAGAATGCAGTCTGGTATGTTGTGTTGTGTATATTCCTGACACTGAAGAGAATGCAGTCTGGTATGTTGTGTTGTGTATATTCCTGACACTGAAGAGAATGCAGTCTGGTATGTTGTGTTGTGTATATTCCTGACACTGAAGAGAATGCAGTCTGGTATGTTGTGTTGTGTATATTCCTGACACTGAAGAGAATGCAGTCTGGTATGTTGTGTTGTGTATATTCCTGACACTGAAGAGAATGCAGTCTGGTATGTTGTGTTGTGTATATTCCTGACACTGAAGAGAATGCAGTCTGGTATGTTGTGTTGTGTATATTCCTGACACTGAAGAGAATGCAGTCTGGTATGTTGTGTTGTGTATATTCCTGACACTGAAGAGAATGCAGTCTGGTATGTTGTGTTGTGTATATTCCTGACACTGAAGAGAATGCAGTCTGGTATGTTGTGTTGTGTATATTCCTGACACTGAAGAGAATGCAGTCTGGTATGTTGTGTTGTGTATATTCCTGACACTGAAGAGAATGCAGTCTGGTATGTTGTGTTGTGTATATTCCTGACACTGAAGAGAATGCAGTCTGGTATGTTGTGTTGTGTATATTCCTGACACTGAAGAGAATGCAGTCTGGTATGTTGTGTTGTGTATATTCCTGACACTGAAGAGAATGCAGTCTGGTATGTTGTGTTGTGTATATTCCTGACACTGAAGAGAATGCAGTCTGGTATGTTGTGTTGTGTATATTCCTGACACTGAAGAGAATGCAGTCTGGTATGTTGTGTTGTGTATATTCCTGACACTGAAGAGAATGCAGTCTGGTATGTTGTGTTGTGTATATTCCTGACACTGAAGAGAATGCAGTCTGGTATGTTGTGTTGTGTATATTCCTGACACTGAAGAGAATGCAGTCTGGTATGTTGTGTTGTGTATATTCCTGACACTGAAGAGAATGCAGTCTGGTATGTTGTGTTGTGTATATTCCTGACACTGAAGAGAATGCAGTCTGGTATGTTGTGTTGTGTATATTCCTGACACTGAAGAGAATGCAGTCTGGTATGTTGTGTTGTGTATATTCCTGACACTGAAGAGAATGCAGTCTGGTATGTTGTGTTGTGTATATTCCTGACACTGAAGAGAATGCAGTCTGGTATGTTGTGTTGTGTATATTCCTGACACTGAAGAGAATGCAGTCTGGTATGTTGTGTTGTGTATATTCCTGACACTGAAGAGAATGCAGTCTGGTATGTTGTGTTGTGTATATTCCTGACACTGAAGAGAATGCAGTCTGGTATGTTGTGTTGTGTATATTCCTGACACTGAAGAGAATGCAGTCTGGTATGTTGTGTTGTGTATATTCCTGACACTGAAGAGAATGCAGTCTGGTATGTTGTGTTGTGTATATTCCTGACACTGAAGAGAATGCAGTCTGGTATGTTGTGTTGTGTATATTCCTGACACTGAAGAGAATGCAGTCTGGTATGTTGTGTTGTGTATATTCCTGACACTGAAGAGAATGCAGTCTGGTATGTTGTGTTGTGTATATTCCTGACACTGAAGAGAATGCAGTCTGGTATGTTGTGTTGTGTATATTCCTGACACTGAAGAGAATGCAGTCTGGTATGTTGTGTTGTGTATATTCCTGACACTGAAGAGAATGCAGTCTGGTATGTTGTGTTGTGTATATTCCTGACACTGAAGAGAATGCAGTCTGGTATGTTGTGTTGTGTATATTCCTGACACTGAAGAGAATGCAGTCTGGTATGTTGTGTTGTGTATATTCCTGACACTGAAGAGAATGCAGTCTGGTATGTTGTGTTGTGTATATTCCTGACACTGAAGAGAATGCAGTCTGGTATGTTGTGTTGTGTATATTCCTGACACTGAAGAGAATGCAGTCTGGTATGTTGTGTTGTGTATATTCCTGACACTGAAGAGAATGCAGTCTGGTATGTTGTGTTGTGTATATTCCTGACACTGAAGAGAATGCAGTCTGGTATGTTGTGTTGTGTATATTCCTGACACTGAAGAGAATGCAGTCTGGTATGTTGTGTTGTGTATATTCCTGACACTGAAGAGAATGCAGTCTGGTATGTTGTGTTGTGTATATTCCTGACACTGAAGAGAATGCAGTCTGGTATGTTGTGTTGTGTATATTCCTGACACTGAAGAGAATGCAGTCTGGTATGTTGTGTTGTGTATATTCCTGACACTGAAGAGAATGCAGTCTGGTATGTTGTGTTGTGTATATTCCTGACACTGAAGAGAATGCAGTCTGGTATGTTGTGTTGTGTATATTCCTGACACTGAAGAGAATGCAGTCTGGTATGTTGTGTTGTGTATATTCCTGACACTGAAGAGAATGCAGTCTGGTATGTTGTGTTGTGTATATTCCTGACACTGAAGAGAATGCAGTCTGGTATGTTGTGTTGTGTATATTCCTGACACTGAAGAGAATGCAGTCTGGTATGTTGTGTTGTGTATATTCCTGACACTGAAGAGAATGCAGTCTGGTATGTTGTGTTGTGTATATTCCTGACACTGAAGAGAATGCAGTCTGGTATGTTGTGTTGTGTATATTCCTGACACTGAAGAGAATGCAGTCTGGTATGTTGTGTTGTGTATATTCCTGACACTGAAGAGAATGCAGTCTGGTATGTTGTGTTGTGTATATTCCTGACACTGAAGAGAATGCAGTCTGGTATGTTGTGTTGTGTATATTCCTGACACTGAAGAGAATGCAGTCTGGTATGTTGTGTTGTGTATATTCCTGACACTGAAGAGAATGCAGTCTGGTATGTTGTGTTGTGTATATTCCTGACACTGAAGAGAATGCAGTCTGGTATGTTGTGTTGTGTATATTCCTGACACTGAAGAGAATGCAGTCTGGTATGTTGTGTTGTGTATATTCCTGACACTGAAGAGAATGCAGTCTGGTATGTTGTGTTGTGTATATTCCTGACACTGAAGAGAATGCAGTCTGGTATGTTGTGTTGTGTATATTCCTGACACTGAAGAGAATGCAGTCTGGTATGTTGTGTTGTGTATATTCCTGACACTGAAGAGAATGCAGTCTGGTATGTTGTGTTGTGTATATTCCTGACACTGAAGAGAATGCAGTCTGGTATGTTGTGTTGTGTATATTCCTGACACTGAAGAGAATGCAGTCTGGTATGTTGTGTTGTGTATATTCCTGACACTGAAGAGAATGCAGTCTGGTATGTTGTGTTGTGTATATTCCTGACACTGAAGAGAATGCAGTCTGGTATGTTGTGTTGTGTATATTCCTGACACTGAAGAGAATGCAGTCTGGTATGTTGTGTTGTGTATATTCCTGACACTGAAGAGAATGCAGTCTGGTATGTTGTGTTGTGTATATTCCTGACACTGAAGAGAATGCAGTCTGGTATGTTGTGTTGTGTATATTCCTGACACTGAAGAGAATGCAGTCTGGTATGTTGTGTTGTGTATATTCCTGACACTGAAGAGAATGCAGTCTGGTATGTTGTGTTGTGTATATTCCTGACACTGAAGAGAATGCAGTCTGGTATGTTGTGTTGTGTATATTCCTGACACTGAAGAGAATGCAGTCTGGTATGTTGTGTTGTGTATATTCCTGACACTGAAGAGAATGCAGTCTGGTATGTTGTGTTGTGTATATTCCTGACACTGAAGAGAATGCAGTCTGGTATGTTGTGTTGTGTATATTCCTGACACTGAAGAGAATGCAGTCTGGTATGTTGTGTTGTGTATATTCCTGACACTGAAGAGAATGCAGTCTGGTATGTTGTGTTGTGTATATTCCTGACACTGAAGAGAATGCAGTCTGGTATGTTGTGTTGTGTATATTCCTGACACTGAAGAGAATGCAGTCTGGTATGTTGTGTTGTGTATATTCCTGACACTGAAGAGAATGCAGTCTGGTATGTTGTGTTGTGTATATTCCTGACACTGAAGAGAATGCAGTCTGGTATGTTGTGTTGTGTATATTCCTGACACTGAAGAGAATGCAGTCTGGTATGTTGTGTTGTGTATATTCCTGACACTGAAGAGAATGCAGTCTGGTATGTTGTGTTGTGTATATTCCTGACACTGAAGAGAATGCAGTCTGGTATGTTGTGTTGTGTATATCCCTGAGACTAAAGAGAATGCAGTCTGATAGGATGTGTTGTGTTGTTGTGTATATACCAGACACTGAAGAGAATGCAATCTGGTATGTTGTGTTGTGTATATTCCTGACACTGAAGAGAATGCAGTCTGGTATGTTGTGTTGTGTATATTCCTGACACTGAAGAGAATGCAGTCTGGTATGTTGTGTTGTGTATATTCCTGACACTGAAGAGAATGCAGTCTGGTATGTTGTGTTGTGTATATTCCTGACACTGAAGAGAATGCAGTCTGGTATGTTGTGTTGTGTATATTCCTGACACTGAAGAGAATGCAGTCTGGTATGTTGTGTTGTGTATATTCCTGACACTGAAGAGAATGCAGTCTGGTATGTTGTGTATATTCCTGACACTGAAGAGAATGCAGTCTGGTATGTTGTGTTGTGTATATTCCTGACACTGAAGAGAATGCAGTCTGGTATGTTGTGTTGTGTATATTCCTGACACTGAAGAGAATGCAGTCTGGTATGTTGTGTTGTGTATATTCCTGACACTGAAGAGAATGCAGTCTGGTATGTTGTGTTGTGTATATTCCTGACACTGAAGAGAATGCAGTCTGGTATGTTGTGTTGTGTATATTCCTGACACTGAAGAGAATGCAGTCTGGTATGTTGTGTTGTGTATATTCCTGACACTGAAGAGAATGCAGTCTGGTATGTTGTGTTGTGTATATTCCTGACACTGAAGAGAATGCAGTCTGGTATGTTGTGTTGTGTATATTCCTGACACTGAAGAGAATGCAGTCTGGTATGTTGTGTTGTGTATATTCCTGACACTGAAGAGAATGCAGTCTGGTATGTTGTGTTGTGTATATTCCTGACACTGAAGAGAATGCAGTCTGGTATGTTGTGTTGTGTATATTCCTGACACTGAAGAGAATGCAGTCTGGTATGTTGTGTTGTGTATATTCCTGACACTGAAGAGAATGCAGTCTGGTATGTTGTGTTGTGTATATTCCTGACACTGAAGAGAATGCAGTCTGGTATGTTGTGTTGTGTATATTCCTGACACTGAAGAGAATGCAGTCTGGTATGTTGTGTTGTGTATATTCCTGACACTGAAGAGAATGCAGTCTGGTATGTTGTGTTGTGTATATTCCTGACACTGAAGAGAATGCAGTCTGGTATGTTGTGTTGTGTATATTCCTGACACTGAAGAGAATGCAGTCTGGTATGTTGTGTTGTGTATATTCCTGACACTGAAGAGAATGCAGTCTGGTATGTTGTGTTGTGTATATTCCTGACACTGAAGAGAATGCAGTCTGGTATGTTGTGTTGTGTATATTCCTGACACTGAAGAGAATGCAGTCTGGTATGTTGTGTTGTGTATATTCCTGACACTGAAGAGAATGCAGTCTGGTATGTTGTGTTGTGTATATTCCTGACACTGAAGAGAATGCAGTCTGGTATGTTGTGTTGTGTATATTCCTGACACTGAAGAGAATGCAGTCTGGTATGTTGTGTTGTGTATATTCCTGACACTGAAGAGAATGCAGTCTGGTATGTTGTGTTGTGTATATTCCTGACACTGAAGAGAATGCAGTCTGGTATGTTGTGTTGTGTATATTCCTGACACTGAAGAGAATGCAGTCTGGTATGTTGTGTTGTGTATATTCCTGACACTGAAGAGAATGCAGTCTGGTATGTTGTGTTGTGTATATTCCTGACACTGAAGAGAATGCAGTCTGGTATGTTGTGTTGTGTATATTCCTGACACTGAAGAGAATGCAGTCTGGTATGTTGTGTATATTCCTGACACTGAAGAGAATGCAGTCTGGTATGTTGTGTTGTGTATATTCCTGACACTGAAGAGAATGCAGTCTGGTATGTTGTGTTGTGTATATTCCTGACACTGAAGAGAATGCAGTCTGGTATGTTGTGTTGTGTATATTCCTGACACTGAAGAGAATGCAGTCTGGTATGTTGTGTTGTGTATATTCCTGACACTGAAGAGAATGCAGTCTGGTATGTTGTGTTGTGTATATTCCTGACACTGAAGAGAATGCAGTCTGGTATGTTGTGTTGTGTATATTCCTGACACTGAAGAGAATGCAGTCTGGTATGTTGTGTTGTGTATATTCCTGACACTGAAGAGAATGCAGTCTGGTATGTTGTGTTGTGTATATTCCTGACACTGAAGAGAATGCAGTCTGGTATGTTGTGTTGTGTATATTCCTGACACTGAAGAGAATGCAGTCTGGTATGTTGTGTTGTGTATATTCCTGACACTGAAGAGAATGCAGTCTGGTATGTTGTGTTGTGTATATTCCTGACACTGAAGAGAATGCAGTCTGGTATGTTGTGTTGTGTATATTCCTGACACTGAAGAGAATGCAGTCTGGTATGTTGTGTTGTGTATATTCCTGACACTGAAGAGAATGCAGTCTGGTATGTTGTGTTGTGTATATTCCTGACACTGAAGAGAATGCAGTCTGGTATGTTGTGTTGTGTATATTCCTGACACTGAAGAGAATGCAGTCTGGTATGTTGTGTTGTGTATATTCCTGACACTGAAGAGAATGCAGTCTGGTATGTTGTGTTGTGTATATTCCTGACACTGAAGAGAATGCAGTCTGGTATGTTGTGTTGTGTATATTCCTGACACTGAAGAGAATGCAGTCTGGTATGTTGTGTTGTGTATATTCCTGACACTGAAGAGAATGCAGTCTGGTATGTTGTGTTGTGTATATTCCTGACACTGAAGAGAATGCAGTCTGGTATGTTGTGTTGTGTATATTCCTGACACTGAAGAGAATGCAGTCTGGTATGTTGTGTTGTGTATATTCCTGACACTGAAGAGAATGCAGTCTGGTATGTTGTGTTGTGTATATTCCTGACACTGAAGAGAATGCAGTCTGGTATGTTGTGTTGTGTATATTCCTGACACTGAAGAGAATGCAGTCTGGTATGTTGTGTTGTGTATATTCCTGACACTGAAGAGAATGCAGTCTGGTATGTTGTGTTGTGTATATTCCTGACACTGAAGAGAATGCAGTCTGGTATGTTGTGTTGTGTATATTCCTGACACTGAAGAGAATGCAGTCTGGTATGTTGTGTTGTGTATATTCCTGACACTGAAGAGAATGCAGTCTGGTATGTTGTGTTGTGTATATTCCTGACACTGAAGAGAATGCAGTCTGGTATGTTGTGTTGTGTATATTCCTGACACTGAAGAGAATGCAGTCTGGTATGTTGTGTTGTGTATATTCCTGACACTGAAGAGAATGCAGTCTGGTATGTTGTGTTGTGTATATTCCTGACACTGAAGAGAATGCAGTCTGGTATGTTGTGTTGTGTATATTCCTGACACTGAAGAGAATGCAGTCTGGTATGTTGTGTTGTGTATATTCCTGACACTGAAGAGAATGCAGTCTGGTATGTTGTGTTGTGTATATTCCTGACACTGAAGAGAATGCAGTCTGGTATGTTGTGTTGTGTATATTCCTGACACTGAAGAGAATGCAGTCTGGTATGTTGTGTTGTGTATATTCCTGACACTGAAGAGAATGCAGTCTGGTATGTTGTGTTGTGTATATTCCTGACACTGAAGAGAATGCAGTCTGGTATGTTGTGTTGTGTATATTCCTGACACTGAAGAGAATGCAGTCTGGTATGTTGTGTTGTGTATATTCCTGACACTGAAGAGAATGCAGTCTGGTATGTTGTGTTGTGTATATTCCTGACACTGAAGAGAATGCAGTCTGGTATGTTGTGTTGTGTATATTCCTGACACTGAAGAGAATGCAGTCTGGTATGTTGTGTTGTGTATATTCCTGACACTGAAGAGAATGCAGTCTGGTATGTTGTGTTGTGTATATTCCTGACACTGAAGAGAATGCAGTCTGGTATGTTGTGTTGTGTATATTCCTGACACTGAAGAGAATGCAGTCTGGTATGTTGTGTTGTGTATATTCCTGACACTGAAGAGAATGCAGTCTGGTATGTTGTGTTGTGTATATTCCTGACACTGAAGAGAATGCAGTCTGGTATGTTGTGTTGTGTATATTCCTGACACTGAAGAGAATGCAGTCTGGTATGTTGTGTTGTGTATATTCCTGACACTGAAGAGAATGCAGTCTGGTATGTTGTGTTGTGTATATTCCTGACACTGAAGAGAATGCAGTCTGGTATGTTGTGTTGTGTATATTCCTGACACTGAAGAGAATGCAGTCTGGTATGTTGTGTTGTGTATATTCCTGACACTGAAGAGAATGCAGTCTGGTATGTTGTGTTGTGTATATTCCTGACACTGAAGAGAATGCAGTCTGGTATGTTGTGTTGTGTATATTCCTGACACTGAAGAGAATGCAGTCTGGTATGTTGTGTTGTGTATATTCCTGACACTGAAGAGAATGCAGTCTGGTATGTTGTGTTGTGTATATTCCTGACACTGAAGAGAATGCAGTCTGGTATGTTGTGTTGTGTATATTCCTGACACTGAAGAGAATGCAGTCTGGTATGTTGTGTTGTGTATATTCCTGACACTGAAGAGAATGCAGTCTGCTATGTTGTGTTGTATAGATTTCTGAATCTGAAGAGTCGGGGTTGTTGTGTT
>NW_025053013.1:0-10649 GCF_019279795.1 Protopterus annectens | reverse complement strand
CATTTTTAGGCCTCCATCTTTTGCCTTGATTTATTAACTATTAATGTCTCCAATTTTTTTTTAATTTACTGTGGTGTTAGAAGAAGGATATTTGTGTAGATTTACTGCATATTTCTCAACTGTTCAGGACTTTTGCATAATGTCCAGAATTTTGCCTCATATATGTTTGGTCTGTTCCTCATAAAATTTCTGTTTTTCTGGTAAATCATTGAGGATTGAAGTCAATAAATGTTATCATTTTATTATTTATTTAGTATTTGTTAACCAAGTAAGTGAACTGGTCCCAGAACCCTTTTCAGCCATGACCTAGGCCATAGGCAAAGGTACAACATATGTAAAATAGAAAACATTTATACAAGGAAAAGATATAGATAATTATGTATACAATTTTGGCATTTCAGAAACTACATAAAGGGCAGGATTCATGAAGGCTTGCACGGAGTGTAAGAGACGTGTAACACTCCATGCAAGCCTCGCGATCCAGGAACAGACCTAAACTCCGTGTAAGAGACCAGCTAAAACGTCTCTTACACCGACTGGGCGTGGATATGCAAATACCTCACTTGCTGGCCGAAGGTAGCAGGCAAATGAGGTATATTAGCTATCACACGGAAGCAAACCAGCTCAATAAATGTAAGATTGCGTTTTAGCTGCAGAAATGTACTCTAGTTGAAGCAACTGAGTGCGTTTCTACAAAATGTGAATTCATATCGGAGCTGGGCGTCAGCCCAAATAGCCCAAGGGTGCATATATGTCGGGCAGCATGCCAATGGCCAAATATGTGGCCATTGGCGAAAAGTAACCCGATGCAAAAATTATAAAAATATAATTTTTTTTTTTGCCGATGTTTAAATGCAGCGCATGCCCTGTTACAAGCAGGTTGTACTGTATAAAACATAAAATGAAGGTTATAGAACCCCACGGGATGTGGGTTTTATACTGTCCCAATGGAATATTGACAATGCAGGGACCAGCTGAGGACCAAAAAACAACATGGCCACCGTATGGTAGTTTGCTAAGGGAAGCTGAGTCTAAGACATGTAACTAAGGTATTAGTAGGCAATCTCATGTAAATTGAAGGTTAGGATACTGAATCCCACGAAGTCACAGCAAATGGTAGGCACAGTCTGGAGGTAGTGTAAAGAGATACCACATAAGGGGAGCCATTGAGCAGGAGAGGCAGGACATCACACGGGGTTCAGAATGGTAAGCAGGTTGAGGTCAGTGTAAGCCATGCGTGATGGGAGCAGACACAGATCAGGAAAGAGGAGTGCCACAAGATACATGGGAAAGTCAAGAAACAAAAACATTACATACTGTGCTTTTGCTGGCTGCAGACAAGACGTAAAGCGCCATGAAGCTGAAAGGCAATGCTAGTACTGACGCATGCAGGAGCCTGTTAGCAGAGTTGTAACACTGTGTGCACTGGTGTCGTGCGTATGCTTTAACCAGACCGACCCAGATCCCGGGCCCGTGAACTGCAAGCTGGCACATGTGCAGCCACACTGGGCATGTTTCTGCTGGTACGCACCTGCCCCCTGAGGAAACAGAAAGGAAAAAGGAAGCAACAGAATTAGTAGGAAGCTGGCAGGGGAATACTGCTGGAGCTAGCAGGCAGCCACCAAACAATTGGGAAGCAGGCAGTTACACAGGCAGGTGTTAGAAGTAGCCCAGCCTAGCACTAAAAACTCTGCAAACAGCAGTGCAGGATGTTTCTCTCAAGAGACACTGCAGAGACAGGAGTATAGCTATGGGAAGTGAAAACTGAAAAGCTGAACTCAGAGCAGAAATGTTAGGGGCTGCATAGCTGAAAAACATACTAATGAGACGCCAGGCGACTTGCTTGAGGGTGGTGACAATGCAGTATGGTGCCAGACAACCCACAGTGAGGGAGACGGAGGGAAGAGTGTAATACAGGCCAGAGTTACCTACTAATAAGTTACATGGAGCTGGAGATGAGTACAGGCGCTTATAGAGTGGACAGAGCTCCTGCAGGCAAATAGTTTGAGCTTGGCAGGCCACGCACTTTCACACAGAACCAACAGAGGGGAATCCCATCCCAGTGGAAACCAAGGTATGTGTTACGGCCTATGAATACTAGCGCAACAGGTACCTTCCAAAGACCAACTGGTGATATAATGGGTATATCACAGGCATCAGCCTCCAGGGTACTGCACCAGTTCCTGGATGCCATGTCCAGCATTATGTCGGTGATCATGCTTATATTTCCCCAATGCCCATGAGGTTATTGGCCAGCAATGGCGCATCTCTTCACTAAGCCGACAGCGGAATACCCCTGGAGGAGTGAGTGGGTGCAATAGACTGCACACGCACATATGCATCAAAGCACCAGCCCGGTGGGCAGGGGTGAGGCCTACATTAACCTTGAGCGGGCTTCCCCTCCATCAACTGCCAGGTCACGGCCATGTGATGCTCAGGGCATAATAATGAATGTGTGCACGGGGCGCCCTGGGAGTTACCACTGATTTCCCTGTACATCCTGGCATTTGACGCAGCTTGCTACTTCCAAACATTTTCCAGTGGGGACATCCCACACGGACACCTGAGTGGGGATTTTAGGTTATGCACTGGGCTCGTGGCTGATGACACCCATCAGAAAATGCACACACACACACCCTGAACAGGAACGCATATAATGAGGCACATGCACAAACACATAATGTAATAGAGTCGTGGTGTTTCTGGGCTGCTTTCAGAAAAATCATGGTTTCCCAGTGTCTGGACACATCTAGGTGGAGCCTTGCAATTTTTACACACCAACTACATGTACCCAAATTGGTCATGGTATGTGCTATGCTGAATATGATTCTTACGAAAACAGCTGCAGCAGGACCAGCATAGGGCTGGGCCAAACAGCCTCCACCCATTGCCAAAGGCCATCACAGGCAGAGCGTGACTGGAGGAGGAACAACCTGAGCCTGCCCCAGTAAGCAGAAGGAGGTGTGCCCAGTATGCCCCTAGCCTTTGGCAAAAGAGAGAAAACATATAGCACATACACTGGCTCAGTAGGGAACCCACACAGGAATGATACCCCTCTGACTCACTCAAATAATGAACAGGGATGCCTAAAATGACATGACCTGCTCACAAAAACATATACAGAAAGTGTAATATTTGCATCCGACAGAGGCAGCCCTAGCAGCACCACCTGAGGGCATAGATGCCCATGTGTTAAATGTAATGCTAACACTACTGTACTATATATACTACCTGAGGGACCCTGACTAACATCACCGCCCCTCACCAAGCATGAAGCCATTTTTAAAATGACGATGGGATAATCAAATTTGCAATAACTGGCTGAAGTAATGCAGTTAAGTCAAAGGGGAGCCAATGTGTTCCAGTTTGGCCACAAAGAGACATGCGGAGCATGACATGAAATGCACCTAACCTGCTAGGGGTGGCGTGCACCTATCAGTCCAGACCCCCATGCGGATACTGTGCAAAGGCTGTCAGTACCCACACAGCATGCCCTGAATAGGGTAAAGTCCTCAGGAAACACAAACCCAATCTTCATAGGTACCACAAGGGATAGGGAACCTAGATGTAATGCTACCCAATGCCAGAAGTCTAAACAGCCAAGATCTGTGCAGTGTAAAACGCATTTTTGCCAGTATGGAGAGGGAGTGTAGATATTTTCAGTCCTGTAATAGAAAAATCTGGGTCCAAGGCTCACATCAGCACCTCTAACACTTCACCAGGTCACACCTCATACAGTGGTGTACAGCGGAAAACATGGAGACAAGCTACAAAAGGAGGGTGACTAGCAATACGTGTCCCAAGGATAACCACACCCCCATGTTGGTACCACAACAAGAAGCAGCATGGATTAGCCATGGTCAAATACCACATGGCTGGCCATCCTGCACAGTATATAGCCTGCTGCAGACTACTGTCTCAATACCAGGAACTGCACTCAGGCCTATATTTGGAATACATGAATATATCAAGCCCCCAAACCCACATTATATTTACTTGACTGAAAATACCCAGACATACACTGGGAGCATTATTATACTAGCACCAACACAGTCGGAGAAAAGTTCCCAGAATCCATAAACCAGAATGCCCAGAACAACGATACCACTCCCACAAGAGGGGTAAAGCATACTGGATGTGATAATCAGCAACATGTGTACTGGATGGCAAGATGAGAAGTGTATCCCTCACTGGTAAGACCAGACCATAGAGTAATCATTACTGGATATACACATCCTGACCACAGTCCCTGGCCAGAAAACCACAGTGAAAAAACATGTGTAAAGCATAGAGTTTGCACCCTCCAAACTGATGCCGGAATCCACGAAAGGCCCTGTGCAAGTGCAGAATATAGGGGACACACCGCAGAACATATTATACAGGCATTCCATGAACACAGCCAGGAATTCTTGGAGTATCACAATCACAAATAACAACAAGACACAATGTGCCGCTACATGCAGGCAGATCTGGCATGCTGGACTCCAGCCATGCACCAAACCTTGCAAGAGAAATGGGAGGAAGCTACTACATGGCAGAGCAAACATAAAAAAGGAAGTAATCACTGATCAGTAGTATGTGTAACAAATATGTCCCACACATACAATCCACTAAGGCCAGCCACAACAAGTAGAGATCTGTGAGATCCAGGAGGCAGCATGTGACACCTGCCCCAAGTACACAGACATCCTTGCACAACTCTCCCCTAATAAATACAAATATATGGCGTGGAGAGATGCAACCATGTATCCAAACCGGAGGCTGGAGGCTCTCCCCCAACTCAGTACTGTCAAAACTAGTCAGGAGGAGAAGAGAGTAAACCACATACACCCACACAAACCCAGTCCCACATAGACCTATCACAACTGTAAACCAAACACATAAACACAGAAAAACATTCTCGGAGGCCCTAATTACAAAACACACCACACACAACTTAGAAGCCTCCAAAGCAGATCCAGAAGCAACCCCACAACCTCCAAACACTTAGCAATATGTAACACATAGTACACAAAGGCTGAGTGTGCCCAAACAGTCACAGGCCAGGAAGGGAGAAACAGCATGCCTGATACAGTGTTGTAATAGGTGTCTGTATAGGCAGACACACTGCTGTCCCACTCAACCAGACTGAACAAGGGAAAGGGCACAGATAAGCTGCCTTTCGTAGGCTGCCACAATATGCCACATAACACTTACAAGTACGAGGTCATTTTTAAAGCAAGCAGAAATACTGAGTGCACTCATTGTCCATGCTGGTGTGAATGACCTGAGATGTACCTCCCTGGACTACATGAAAAAGAGACATGGATGAAGGCTCTCTGAGTATGTACCCCAGGCCCGGTATGACACTGGCCATTTACAGGCATCCAACCCTCACCAAGAATGATGCCACAGTTACACAGAATGATCAACAGCTTTAACAGGTGGCACAGTTACAGCTGTCCAGTCCAAGAGGGTCTAATGTCTGTTTTGCTTGAGATGTCATGCATGACAAGCCAATGCTGCTGTTCCAGGGATGGCTTGCACCTGTATTACCCTGGGCGTCTGGATACTGGATAAGGCCTTTTGCTGCACCTCCATAGAGCCATCGTGGTGGGCAAGGGGCCAAAATGACTACCCACCACCCCTAGAAAACATAAGTTGGTAAGAAACATAAGGTAATGCTGGACCAATGCCAGATGTGTAAACTGCAATATGCATGCCCTGGAGGCACTTCCCCAGTATGGAGAACATCAGTAGTCTGTGCAGTGACAGAAGCCTGCTGCAAGCCCTACTGATAGCACACCACTATTTCAATTACCAGGTTACTACCACACATCATCGCTGTGTTATGGCCCCAACACCTGGACCAAAAACATCAAAGGAGCGGGGAGTATCCATATGCAGCACAGACACCCCATATGGCCAGGTAACTGACAATGCACTGCAAAGCAGCGGAGACAACCCATGTTGCACCCTAAGTGTAGTCAAAACTGCTGTACAGTCTGTAGCATGCGACAGACCACACTCCTCACACACAAGAACTCACCCAGACATCCTGAAGACACTGAACAGTATGAATGTCCCACCAAATACAGACAAGGTACTCACAGAATTACCACATAGGTGGTAAACCATTATATATGCACTGAGGAGTAATCAGGGGACCCTAGGGACTACAAGCTCCAGGGAGTAATCTGTCATGTGACACTCTACAATGCCAATGTGGCTGGGAAGATTGCCGATTATTGGACACCGTATCATGAAAAGGAGTTCACATCTACATCAACAGAGGTCACTGTGCCCTGTACTGTTTCCCTTATCAGACCCGCAATCTAGTACAATGACTCATATGGGATGTACCATACATGTGACACCTGCAGCAGTTCGGGAAGACCTCAGGTACCCCACCAAGAGGATAAAGGGTGTCAAATATATGTCATATGCTGCCTGGCTGCTGGAGCACCCCCAGCTGAATGCAGTCACAGACTGCCTACACAGAGGCATTGTATATCTGTTGTACAAGGCCATGTCCAACACAGGAGTAATGGACATGCTCCACCACAGAAATCAAAGCCATTGGAGCTGTGAGGTGACAGATGTCAGCCTCAACACATAATGAAATAGGATGTGCTGGAGGGACAGATACATAACCCAGAGGCTCCCTAAGCACCCAGAAACAGGATCCCAATTCATGTTAGGCAAGAGCCTCTCACTGACACCCTCAACAGGAATATTGCCAAGTGGATTGGATGATCGTACATGCTACACTTGGGGTCTTCACTGTGTCACAACGGATGACAGTGCACAGTAAAAGAAAATCATAAGTAATATAATAGTCACATAGCAAAGACACACACACTCTGGCTTAAGCAGCTTACTAATGCCCTAGGATTGGATAGCCTAGTATGAACCCATGAACCTATGAAGATACAAATTGTACAGGACACTAAGGATAATCACAAGGGCTTACTTAACTGATGGTAGGAACCATGTTGGGAATCCACAGATATACTCCGGAATCACAGATAGCACAAAACAACATACCAAACACACATATGTACCCAACATACAACCTGACAGGTGCAGATGCAAACCCCCTCCCCCAGAACAAATGCAAGAATATCTATCCCAGCAGACTGCTGGTCCCCCTGCATTGGAGATTCTGAGGTAACAGCCATCATCTGCAAAGCAAAGGCCACACAGCAGCAAAGGTATGTGATGGTGTCCTGGGCTGAGGAGCCAACATGGACTCCAAGAATAATGGAATGCCAAATCACACTACTGCCCAATGTCAGCCTTACCACAGGATATGTACCCAAAGAGGCAGTGTACAACAACAGTGGTCCTTCACAACAAAGGTGTTGCCTGAATGGATACTGCAAACTACCACCCCAAGATCTCTGACAATGGCTTGGTCTGCACAGCTATGGAAAGGATCAGTATGTACCGCAGACATAAAGCTATCGTGGACCCACTGATACCGGACCCTACACAGTGTGGCTGTTGTAACTGCAGATCCTGCCCTAAACATGTTTGACCACATTTGAAACAGTCATTAAGGTCATTGAGTGAGGGGGAATATGGTCCACACAGCGTAGCTGGACCGTGCATATGCTTCCAGAGGAATACCCTATGAGTTCAGTATGGATATGTTCATCAGGCTTAAATATATACCCCTATGTCAGTAGAGGGTTGCAAACCAGACCTCAAGGACAGAACTGACATGGTCAGACATGCTGCATCCATGTCAGACTACCGGCAAAGATATGGGTATGGCATCACAACGGGCTTGGTCCTGGGACCCCCCGTTCTGTATATATGTCCCATAGGTATAGGCCAACATGGAAGGACTGTGACTGAACATGTATGCAGAGGAGTACAAACAGCCCACCATATCCGACCCCCCAGCTGACACAAGCAACCCACAAAAGGGCCACTAGAAACAGACAACTGGAGCCATAGCCATGTCAGCAAGCTAATTGCTAAGAACTGTGTACTAGACAACCACCATGGATATACAGTAAGTGCCCACAAATTACCACACAGGTGTTAACCCATTCACACGGGTACCTAACATGTAATAGAGAGACCTGGGGACACAAGGTGATAGATATCCTGCACTGGACAACATGTGGCTGCTTAGTGTTCACAGAAACATACCATATACCCACCCAATCATTAAGGTTGTCAGATGTAGATAAAGGGAGGTCACTTTGGCTCCTGCAGTCATCCTTCTTCTCATCAGCATCACAATTTACTACAATAGCCCCTGTGGGATATATACCTCAGCAGACACCTCCATCAACTGCTCAAGAGTCACAACAGTACCCCACCAGGAGTAGCAAAGAGCATGAACAGATGCCATGTGTTGCTGAGTAGGCAAATCCAGTACACACAGCTCCACACACTGCCATACTGCCCAGCCAGAGGCAGCTGTGCCTGATGTATGAAGCCATGTCCAAGCTGGAATCAATGAACATGCTGCACCTTGTGCAATCTGAATGGCAGTGAGCTATGCACATGAGACCCACCTGAACCCCAGCACTGACAGCCATAGGGCCGACTGTACAGAATGATCTATAACACAGAAGGGCACTCTACTCTTGAGTAAACTCCCGGTACAGGTTAGCCAGAGAGTCACCTATCGACACCCCTCAAGAGGAGTCCCCGGATGAGTGGATGGGAGATGGTAGGTTAACCCTGGGTATCACTAGTTATGTCAGAGGAGTAGATGGAGTGCACAGTATACTAACCATGACATATGTCATGGCAACTCCAGTTACAATGTGTGTCAAGGACAAACACACCCTGTGACTAGCATCAGAAATGGCCTGGGAACATTGCTAGTGTTTGCCAATGTCCACCTATGTTGTGGAATACACTACCAATGTTGGAGCCAGGCCTGGTGTAGGTAGTCCATATCTGAACATAATGCAACATGGTCATATGTGCAAGCTGGCCCCTACACAGTCTGGTTTGTGCACTCACTATGAAGATGTCAAGCAGTGATAGGACTAAAGCCAGGATACTGTCCACCACGGTGAAAGTACTGAACCAGTACACTATACGAATCACGACAGTGTTAGGTCATTATGAAGAAAAGGATGTTGACAACTGTGACAAAGTATCCAGCCATGCAGTCCCTGCAGGCAATAGTATAATCTCTGTTGTGGCAGACACGAAGCAGTTGGCCAGTTAGTACACAACATGACACCCAACACACAACCATAAGCGTGAGATATTGTTTGGAAGTTCACACACCCAAATATGTGGTGGACTTCAGAGTGCAACTTATATGGAAAGCTCACACTGGGCATGCTCGCACACTTTGATAAATGAGGCATATGTCAGACAACATGCCGCCATGGGAAAGGCTGAACTGGGCATGCTCACACACTTAGGGGCCATATCTCCGTTTAGCAGTTGGCCACACATATCTGGTATTGTAATCGTATGTCATTCGAGGAACCAACCCACAACACAGCCAATCTGAGTGCACACAGTAAATGACTACAGAGACATAAGTGATATAGTGGATCGCCCTCATATTCAAACATCTTCCACAGATACACAAGTTGTTCATAGGAACAGGGAATGCTATGGCAATCAAGATCTGCAAACAGTAGAACAGCACAACAAATATTGTGCATCTGACAGATATGAACATATGGGTGTAGAGGGTCTCAATACTAGGCTTGTTGCCCTAGGGAATGACAGCTAGCCAGAGTGTGCTTGGCATCTGCATCCCAGTACAGTGAGCTACTGTGCCCACTGTAAAGTGGGTCACGATAAGGCAACGTGTGAGGCTAGTGAGCTGTGCCTCTGTCAGGCAGGGGCACAGTGGATATCAGGGTTTGAATGTGCTAAGCCACAGCCATGTTGTTGGTGTGTGCTGGAAGAGGGTTTGCTGAGGACCTCCTAACAGTGAAGTGGCCATCAATAACCAGACTGAGAGCCTATCTGCATTGTCTGGACAATTCCCACTATCAACACTGTGTTGTGATGATTATGTAACAGGGAAATGAAGTTATCATGCTGGAAATTGATACATTCACAGATGTCCTCCTCTGTGGGCTACAGCTCTGCAAATGTAGTATTATTAGCTCACTCTGTCTGTTGGATAGGCTCCTTATATGGCTGGGTATACACACACAGCAGGTGTCTTGTTGTATGGGCAGTCATGGGTATATGTAGGATAGCATAGTCAATGCAAACCTTACACATGCTCATAGAGATGCAATTGTATCCAAGGATTATGCAGAGTGGCCAGTAGTCCCCAGCATGGGTCCTTTGAGTAAATCCACCCCAGTCTTCACAGGTGTAGAGTCTGCTTGTGCTAAACTGGTTGTGTGCGGTAACCAACCTGCCTGGGGTGGGATGGGATGGATGTGTCAGGGAGGTGGGTATTGCATCGGATATCAGCAATGGTGGTCACCTCTGGTGTGGAACAGTGAGTACCCATGTTGCAGATGGACCAGGTGCAATATGACATTCCCAATGTGGCTGTGTGGTGTGTGGTTCTGCCATGGCACATGGACCCTGGAGTGTAGTGGCTGTGGGGTAAAGTGGTGAGGCCCTGGGCAGTTCTCACTGGCATGCCTGCCTGATGTTAACAACTGGAATGGTGTATGTAGACACCCTGCATATCTGACACTGTTTCCCAGGGG